>NW_017098953.1:2841-22428 GCF_001412225.1 Nicrophorus vespilloides
GTTGCGGTTACGATTAAACTTTTGTAAATATTTCGACGAAGAAGTGAAGAGAAGAAAAACGTAGTATCTTATTTATTCTCATTTTAGCCCTTAAGACACATTTGCCAATATTATGTAATTATAATATTTTATACTTGTATTATTATTATTTTGATAAAATAAAATACATTTTTGTAGTAATATCGACTTATTATTTGTCATTTCAGAATTTATTTAGAAAAGAATCAAAGCACGTCTGAGTCACGTGTCATCTTTATTATTTTTATGTTTTAATTTTGCACTTTACACAACCCTTTCCTTCTTTTCCCCATCCGTTTAATCGAAAATAGGGAATTGATAATGATAATTTTGGAGATGCAATTAAGAATATGATTCCATCCGAAGAGAAATCCGAAGAAAATCTGCCGCTGTTACTGCTGTTTTTGGACGATAGCAATAACAACGGCAGCAACAAGTCACAGCAACATAAGAATAGAAACTTTTTGTTCGATCGGAACAGATACAGCAGGATCTCTGAAGGGGCAAGTAACGTGTTCACGCAATGGCCAGGTTAGTTACTGATACAAAAATACATTTAGAATTTGAAGCTGTGAAGATGATAAATATTTGTCTGTAGGTCACGTCTCGAGCTTCTGGTTGTCAGCGTTCATCTTCGTGCTGATGTTTTTCGTGTTATTCATAATGCTAATTGGTGTGACCGTGTCTTCGAGACATCATCTCAGGCCGCGCTGTCTGAATTACGACTACAACGTGACACTCACAAAGATATACCTGGTGCACAGCGGAAAATGGCACAAGCATCAGCTGGAAGCTGTGGAAGAGATCGCAAAGAACTATCCAAGTATGAACATTGATCTTATAGTTTTGAAGAACATATCGGAAGTGGTAATTGTGAGGAAGAAACGTGCTGTTATAACTGGAGCCGAGATGAACATAAACGTGGGACGGAAGGACAAGCTGAGGAGGTTGCATTTGGATCCGGTAAACGCTGTTAATTTGACGCAGAAAAAGGTGGCGCGTGTTGAGAGCCTTCACGCACTTCTCAACCGCTACCCCGTAATATCGTTGCGCAAAGAATCGATGCAGGAATTCTTTACGTTTTCGCCGTTATTCTCGTATTGGAAACGGCTAAACGGGGAGCTGGTGGAATTCGCTGCTCGAGCGCTAATGCTGTGGGAATACGGCGGTGTCAGTTTCAAATTACCGGCGGGAGACGCGATCAAAAACGCGCGCAGCAACTCGACCGGCGGAATCAAGGTGCACAACCTGATGCCGGCCCTCTGGGGTCCGGACATCTTCGTCGAGAGCAACGTGCGGGCGTTCCAAGAATTGCCAACTGGAGTCGTAAACATCGACGAGGACGGTCTCCACATGGAGACGAAGACGCCGTGCCACGCTTACTTTGGAGACGTTTTGGCGAATCTGCGACGCGCCGGCCCCAACGACACGGCCCGTTCCATCGTGCGGCAGACGTTGAACTCCTTTTGCCTCAACGGTGCCGTCAGCGACGAATATTGTGACACCCTTTTAAAACAATAAAAGAAATACAATTTACAAAGCCAACACAATCAGCAATGGCATGATTTAATTCAACAGTGGCCGCCGTTGATATGGAGAAAGGCGCAGAAGATTGCCAGCCAATTGTAGACGACGAAGATGGCGAGTACGGCCGACTGCTTTCTGATGATGATGCCGTCCGAGCAGGAGCGCGACACGAACAGCAGGAACTCCAGGCAAATGACGATCGAGTAGAAGATCAACCACGGCAGGAAGAAGACACCGTTTCTCTTTACAGTGTCAGCAGATCATCAGAAATTAACGAGTCGCCGTCGGTAAGGAAATAGGTGAAAGTGTTACTCACCAGCACCGTCCCGACGACCAGCAGCATGTAATACTCCATCGAAAGCACCAGGCTGATGAGTCTCAGGTCGCGCTCCGTACCGCTGCCGATGAGTCTCGTAGATTTCAGCGTGGTCAGCAGGTTGCACGGCAGCTTCGGTCCGCACACCATGATCTGAATTATCTGGTACAGGCTTAGAATCTGCAATTAATTCAGAAACATCAACGCAATTATATAGTAATATGCGCTCCTACCACTCCTAGGACACCAAGGATGGCCGCATAAGTTGCAGATATGTTGAAAACATTCCACCTGCAAACGTTTGCTATCCACCTGCTCCGATGGTGGCAGCTCTTGAAGAAAACGTAATTCAACATGGCCTTGGAATGGCGCGTCGCTTCAAATGTTTGTATTTTTTTGACGTCCAAAACGTTTCCGGTTTAGTGTGTCCCCTTTTTCCTTCCCTTCCCTATCCTTCGTGGCCATCGTCGTCGTCGTCGTCGTCGTCGTGAATCGGGCAAAATTATAAAAGAAAAGAAAAACAAAGAGAACGGAATCAATCAAAAATGAGTTCAGTAAGTTGCGTTTTGGTGAAGGATCCGAGCTCGATGTACGGCGACGGCAGCAGCGAAGGACGCCGCTCCGAGGAGTACAACGCTCTGAGCGCGATAATGTGGACGATCGGATCGCTGCTCGTCTCCTTCAACGTCGAGATGAGCAAAAACAATACAGGTATTGCATGCAACATACCTTAACATCACGATCGACAATTTCGAGAGGCACCACCTCCAACAAACAAACAAACGAACTGACGAAATGCCACTCGCAATAAACAAACAAACTGATTGACTGACAAAAGCGCATCGAAATGACGCTCACCTGTTCGTTCCATAGGCGTCTTGGTCTCCGTGACATTCCTGAACGTCATCCTAATGCTGATCGCCACGCTCCTGCTCGGAAAGGGGCTGAAAGAGGTGAGAGATATTCAGATGCAAATAGATAGATGGTAATAAATGTTGTGAGTTTACAATTTCAGAGTAATCCCAGTTACGTGATGCCATGGGTGGTGGTGTCCTTTTGGAGCATGTATCAGATCCAGTTCGTCGACATCGGCAAACTGTTCAGGGCCGTCAGACTGATGAGCGCACCGAGCAGACTGCTCTGGTGCACCCTCATCACCTACGGCCTTTCACTGCTCGTCCGCTTCCATCTGACGGTCAGCGTCGCCTACGTCGCTCTGCAACAGTGGTACAACAAGAAGTTGGTGCAGGAGGTCAAATCGTCAGCAATCCGCAAACGATGAACAAAATACCAAAATTGAGCGATTTCTTCAACCTTTCTTTTTTTAAATACGAGGAAATTAACAGCAGCAAAAATAAATTCATTGACGAAATCCGCAGCCAGTTTTAATACTAAAAAAAATAAAATTCATTAATAAGGAAGGAACTGCATACTTTCTACTAATAACTTTTTTTTTTGAAAATCAATCAAACTGTTAGGCAAACCTACCATCAACAAAGCACTACAATTGCATAGTATAGAGAAATGTGAGAAGTTAGGAAATTTAAGGGCAATGAGAATATAATAGTTGTAATCGTAATCGTCGTCGATGGGTTAAATTACAATAAATATTTATTTATATTATAATCATCATAATATTATTTTTTGATCTTTACACGTTCAAGTAGTAAATATTAAATATGTTAAATATATATTATTTTTTTGTTGTTTGTTTATATATCGTTTAGAGAAAATTGTGCCTGCAGAATCGAATATAATAGGAAAAGAAATTGTTGAAGCGAAAACATGTTTTCGCTAGCCGGCAATTAAATTAATGTTTTCTTTTAGACCCAATATTACACAACGACCTATTGCACACATCAATTGCACGTTAATACTAAGGAATGCGTCAATCATTCGTCGCGAAGCAGTCTTTCTGTTTGTTTGTTTGTTGTTTTAAGGATACGTAGAGTGCCGTTCAATTACATCAAGAAAACAAACTACACTAATAGAATAGAATAGGAAAGAAATAATCACAAATAGTTAAAAACAAAAAGGAAAGAACAAAAACAACATTATAGAGAAGTACGTTAAGCCTGAAGACGCTCGGCAAGGGAAAATAGAATCCCCTTTTTTGCGTCCAATTTGATAGTAGAGATGCGAAAAATTGCTATTCAGACCCTTTGGATTTCGAAGAGCTTCACGTCTGTATCGTACCACACCGGTGGATCCATATTCCTAAAATTAAAACAATCTCAGTGAATATCTTTCATTTCGTGTGATATACTGCAAATGATACCTCAAATATATGACGCCCCACATGTACGTTCGGAACCAAGTCGTGGTGCCGGTGTTCGCCTGATATTTCCTGATTAAGATCGGATGCGGAACCGGTAGCAAACCCACCAAGGTTCCGTGCTGCAGAAATTTGAGGATCTCGCTCTCATCAGTCAAACCCCTAGGATAGAAACGTGTATCAGAGAAAATTGAATAGAGTAATAAGAGTGGTAACTTACTTGTCGATGCAGATCTTCTCGACCTGCGGCACGAGCACTTGCAGCAATCTCATGATCGTCTGCAACGGCAACTTGGACTTCCAGGAATGTACCCATTCGGCGGTTGGCACCCACAGTCCGCTCGGATTGTTCTCGTCGGCAGGAATTACGCGTAAACTATTTTTCTGCATAAAGCAACATGTAAATTCGATGAATTAATACTTGTCGACGTACACTAACTAACCGTGTTCACAGTTTGCTTGGGAATGATCGGCGATTCGGGTTTCATCTCTTCCTTCGGCAAATCTTCGGTCAACTTCGTCTGAGGCTGCGGGGAACTAGACGGAGCGGGCTAGGAAAGTAGTGTTGATGATGATTAGTAAGTGCATGTTGTTGCATAGAGATGATGACTTACTCTGGAGTCGTCGGAGGCGGCAGCGGACGCGTCTCCGGCCTCATTGGGTAAACCGGTGTTCTGGGGCGGAGAATTGATATTCACAGTTGCCATGCCATTGGTGATGTGGTGCTGGTCTATCTGCTGATAGGCCGGATGGGCGCTTTCTCGTTCCGTCATCTGGATGATGCCCGGAGTGTCCGGAAGAGTCGCCTTCAGGGTGCCCGGTTCTGCGGGCAACGCCGGGTGCGAACCCTCCATAGGCAATTCGGCGACGTTCTCGGTGCTCGTCGCTTGCGACAGCGGACGCGGCGTCTTCGATCGCTTATTCAGACTCCTCGTTATAGCCGAATAATCGCACGGTAGATTGGCCAGGCAATGGAACACCTGTCGCTTTCGGATAATCGTATACACAAGATTCGAATTGCCTGGAAAATAAATTAAATTAATGTTGGATAATTGTGCAAACTAATTAGTTGTTGTTCCCACCATCAAATTGATATTGGATTATGTTGTTGAAAATCTCCAGCAAGAAGAACACCAGGTGATGGTTTGTAGGCGAAGAGAACAGGAACCACGGTGTGCTGAATGCCTCCAAGAGATGCAACAACTTTGTGCTCGCCACCATCGACAACGTCTTCAAATAGGGAGAAACTGTAAATAATTTAGATCGATTGCAAATTCAGGTAAAATTGTGTAACTAATCGTACCGTTGACGAGGATGGTGAGAAGGCAGTCGAAAAGCGGTTGCAGTCTCTGATGACCGGTCGTGATGATCTTGTGAAAGACGATGATCAAGAGGTCGGCGTGAGTGCCGGTAAAAACGGGAATGTCCATAGGAATGGTAGCTGTGTAGGGTTTGTTGAGACGAACGCCAAAGTTCCTCTCACCGGAAAGCAGCAGCAGAATGAACACTCCAATATGCATCAAACCGACGCGAGCTAAAATAAAACATAATATAATATTACACGTATTCTTTCAAATAGGACTTACATTGATCGGCTCTGGAATCGTTCAAGTGATAGAGAATCGGTACTAGAATTTCGAGGACGTCGCTACTTTTCAGGACGTAGTACAAGAATTTCTAAAAAAAAATATATTACTTTGAATCACAAAAGGATAATGCAAATATTACCTTGTTGTAGTCGCAAAGTTTCCAAAAGAATACCAGAAGCTCCTGGTGAAAATGCACCTTCTTCGTGGAATTCGGTAAATACGTTTGCACCAGAGGATTGTTCAGCAGTCTCGTGATTCCAAGCAATATGAACTGGAAGTCCTCATCGCGATGAATCCTCGACAGATAGTTGATGAACAGATTATCTGGTGAATTGTGCTACGTACGAACGAACGAGATTAATATATATATTTTTATGAATATCAATTGTATACCTCATCGCCAGGCTCGAGCGGGTTGCAGGTGCTCGTATCGTGGTCCAAGGTGACGATGAGAATCTGCAATGCCGCCTCGACCAACGGCTCGAGGGAATCGTTGAAGATCAAATGGTTGTACGGCACTCCCAGACCCACAGGATCGTAAGCGCAGACGGTGTTCAGCAATGATGTGAACATCGGAAGAGCATGTCGGTTCTCCGCCGAAGTCAAGTAACTAAACTCAGAGGGAACGCAATCAAATTGCAATTCAAATAGATCATTATAACACTCACGCAATCCATTTGTTTGGGCTCTGCGAGATATCCACGGGCGGATTGTACATGGTCTCGCTGAAACAAGTGAGCAGCAACTTTAGTAGTTCGGTCCTGTGCGAATCCAGGAGCGGATGCCTTTGCGGCGAATGGGCAAATCCCACGCCCGCCTCCCATATGTACTCGCAACTGTCGATGGCGTTCAAATCTTCAGCCTTGTCCTGCAATTAATTAATTTTAATAAAATATACAATTTGCAAGAGAATGCAAACAAATTACCGGTCCGCTTTTCCTACTATTAATGACGGTAAAATCTGGACAGAATAGAAGATCACAGATAGCGTTCAGCAGCGATTGCGCCAAAGGGATGGAATCGTCTTCGTTCTCGCTCTGCGCCGGCAGCGACGACCAGAAGAAGCCTTTCCATTCAGAATCCTCGAAGATGTAAGGTAAAATCCGCGTCAGCAGTCGTATGCAGTTCAATACTGAAAACAAACAAAATTAATAATTTATTTAATCAAATTGGAAAGCAAAAGTAATCATCACCAGTTTGCTGTTCATGCTGAGTTCTGCAGCTGTTGTCCACAGCCTTGACCAATTTCTCGACAGCCTTGTAGCAGAGTGTGGCCAGATTCGAGGGGGCCTCCTCCCTGAGGCTCCGAATCTCAGTGGCAGGCACCAGCGTGAATATGTCCTGCACATTGTTCACGTTCTCCGACCAGAACTGCTCCCAGAACGAATCGTCACTTGCGTCGATTGGCTAAAAGGAGGGAAGATTAACACGCTTTACACAATTATTATCTCGTTCCAATTGGATTCCTATTGAATCTGATGCGATGCACTGACCTCGGTTTTCGTTGTCAGTTGAATAACCGCCTTGCGGAAATTCAGCTTCGTGTCGACGTTGCCCATGGCGAACTCTTCTTCTCGTTGTCTTCAAACAACACCGAATTTACCAGTTCACAGTGAAAACACACAACAACAAACAGAGCGAGAAAGTCACCGCCACCGCCGTCAACACATGAAACGTCAATGTGACAGCTGCAGCTGATGACAAGTCAACAATGTGAAGTTGCCAATTAATTGACGTTATTACTCACGACGACCACTGAAAAATCGATATTCGTGATTAAATCATTCAATATTGATTGAAAATTGAGAATGAATGAGCAACAAATAATACTTACACGTTCACTTGAAACATAAATTTTTATTGTAGGCAACCAGTCGCGCGCGCTCCGATACATTTCCATTTATCCCTGCAAACAAATTGAATATAAATAGACAAATTAATTATTAATTTTAAGTTAACATAGTACAAAATTTGAATTGGTCGTTAGAAGAAACGCTGCAGTTAAATACTTATACAATTGTTTGGTAACTAGGGCGCGCAATATTTGGCGGTAAAATATTCAATTGCATTTGTTTCTGTAACCTCAAATCCGATCCAAATCGTTCCTCGCCGTATACATGTGATATAGACGTATTATTGTTATTAATAGTGTACATCATCATCTTTAAGTGTATCAAGTATTAATTGTGAGATATAAAGATGGCTGTGGTTAACTCCTGGAAGAGTATGAGCTATGATGAGAATAGACCTAATTTACCATGGTAATTGAAAATAACAATAGTTGTAGTTGATTGTTTATGCGTTTCTTTTGTTTACACTGTCTTGATTTTTAGGGTGGAGAAGTACAGACCAAACACCCTAGAGGATTTCTACAATTTGGATGACATTGTCACTACTCGTAAGTCTTTGTGACTTTATTACTTTGAGATTGAGACTGAGCAAATAAGTTTTTTTTTTAGTGAAGAAGTTCATAGATGAAGGGCAACTACCGCATCTGTTATTCTATGGTCCACCAGGCACAGGAAAAACTAGCTTAATCCTCGCCTGCGCCAGAAAACTATACACACCTGCACAGTTCAATTCAATGGTAAGTAAAAACTGTTGCATTATTTGTATTATTATTGAATGGATTATATAAACAAATGTAGGTTCTAGAATTGAATGCGTCGGATGATCGAGGTATCGGCATTGTTCGGGGGCAAATTTTAACGTTCGCCAGCACCAGGACCATCTTCAAATCCGGCTTCAAACTGATCGTATTGGATGAAGCCGACGCGATGACCATGGACGCACAGAATGCGCTGCGAAGGAGTAAGTACCATCGACATGATTGGCGAATGCGGACAAATGGGTGGATCGATGGAGGCGTGGTCTGTTACCGAATTGATTGATTGATTTTTGTTGCCCGGGCGACTCGCAAACACAACATTGCCTCCTGGTGCGCTTACAGAGACCGATCCATACAGGTGGCGCGAGGTCGTAGTACATCTCACACGTGCGGTATCGGTATCGTTGTTATTCGAGATGCGAAACATCTTTCATAATATTCCATGAATAATGGAACTAATCGATATTAAAATTATTGCCGTGGGACTAAAGTGGTATGAGTGGAGGTGGGGTGAAATGTGAAAAGTTCAGTTCAGAGAAGAGAGGAACGTAGGTGAGGTGAGTGCAACACAGTGAGTTATAAATATTATTATAATTTGGTTATTTTAATCGTACTTTCTTTCATTTGAGTATATATTATTATAAGTATTGAGCGACGGCGGTGGCTGTGGCGGTGTTGTTGTTGTTGTTGTTTCATTTAGCATCGTTGGAATTTAATTCTCGGCGTACTCGGAATTCATCAGGTTGTAAAAGTCGCTGAAAATGGCTTCGCCGATGGTGCAAGACTTGTCGCTGTGACAAGACTCTGCGAAAATCAGAAAAGTACCAAAGATCAGCAATGTAATTTCAAATCATCATTGGATGGTGTAATCTATGAGTCAGTCGGAGGTGTAGTAGTAATAGTAGTTGTATTATTATACCTTGGGAACAACAAAGTCCTTCTGCGGCGCAGCGACCGGTGTTCTTCCTGCAGGGAGCGGATCCTGCGATGCAGGGTTCTCTGCCATGGAAGAATCCCTCGCGCTGGCATTTGACGGTTTCCTGGGTGCCGAGGAGGCAGCCGAAGGGGCCGCAGCAGATGCCCGGTCCGAAACATTGCCCAGATCTACCAGGTCCGCACGTGATGCACTGGAATGAAGAAAGAGAAAGAGAGGAATTAGACTAGTGGAAGATCTTGCATTTATTACTCTTACCGGTTTGATTTGAGTGTTGTCCTGCATGGCTCGCTTTCCGCCGCGGGGGCAGTTGGTGATGAGGCAGGAGTCGCAGAGTCCGACGAAGACGACGGCGAGGACGAGCAGAAGGGCAGACGACTTGAGGATGAACATCGTTGAAGGAGGACTGTGCATGTTCGGTTGGGGTGCAAGTCTTTTTATACCGAAACCGAGCGTGTGTGTTGGAGAGACGTCTGTCGCATGAAATATGCATCTTGAGTTGCCCTTTTGTGTTCCAGAGTGGGGCCGTGCGGATTAGCGGTTTTGTGGCTGCTGCTGGTGTTGCCCATTTTCATGTAAATCTTTTGGCGCGGTGTTCGCCCTAATGGAAACGGAGCGTCGCGGAAATGTCTGATTCGGAGGCGGACGAGGACGTCGCGACGGCCGCCGCCCCGACCGCAGCCAAGGAGATCAGAGTGGCTTTCGTGGGCGAGCCGAGCGTCGGCAAGGTGCGGATTAGCGCGCACTTCACTCTCGCTGATTTGATAATTTTCGTGTCGAATTGCTCTGTCCTAGACCAGTCTGATTAGGAGATTGTGCTACGACGAGTTCTCCAGACAGTACGTAGCGACGGTGGGCGCCGACTTCTACATGAAGCGAATCTCGCTTCCAGGCAGGAAGGAAGTTACGCTGAAGCTGACCGACGTCGGAGGCCTCGAGCTTCGCGGTTCCATGATCGACAAGTATCTCTTCAACGCAGACGTAACAATAAATAATGCGTCAATTACTACTATCGAATCGCTAAATTCGTCCGTTTCAGATGATCATCCTCGTCTACGACATAACGAATCCAACGAGTTTCGATTACATGAGCAACTGGTTGGCCATCGTGCTCGGCTTATTGGAGTCGGCTCCCTTTTTCGCCGTCATCGGCAACAAGTGCGACCTGGAGCACCAGAGGGCCGTACGCCTCGATAAGACCAATCAATTCGTCGCCGATCACAACCTGATAAGTCTCCTGGCATCTGCCAAGACCGGTGAATCAGTGGACGCCTGCATCGTCGATCTAATCTCTCGTCATTTGGGTCTGCCGCCCTTGACGAAGACGCAGAAGGAGCAGCATCAGGCCGTGCTCAAGGTGGAGCTCGTACCATCACCACCGGAGAACGTCAAGAGGAAGATCGGGCACGTGCATCATACAAAATCCTCAGTCTGTTGCATTCAATAATCCATTTCCCTAAAAAAATATATATAATCAATATGTTTGTAAAATAGTACAATTTGTAGTCTTTCTTTCAAATAAATGATTATCAATTTATCCTATTACTACTGACTACTCTCAGTTAGATTTTCGTATATATTACAAATAGATACGAAGTATTATTATATTTTTTCGTCGTTTTGCAGTTATTGAAAAGTACACGGAGAACGTGCGCTTCTGCATAATCTGCAATTACCTGAGCAAGATAATCCCGGCGCTGCAGTCACGTTGCACCAGGTTCAGGTTTGGCCCGGTGCCCAATCTGGACATGGCGCCAGTCATCCACATGGTCGCAGAAATGGAAAAGTAAGTTTTCACTCTTCGTTTGTACTTAATAACAACGTCACTTGGAGGTTGGACGTGCATCATCTGGGCATGGATTCGATCGTGCAGTTGTCGAAGGGAGATCTGCGAAAGGCACTCAACGTACTGCAGAGCACCTCCATGAGTTACGACAAGATCACCGAGGAGAACGTGTACCTCTGCGTCGGACACCCGAGACCTGCGGACATTCAATACGTTATCGAGACGATACTCAGCAAAGACTTTAAGACAAGCTACGAAAGTAAACATAACGTGACTTCGTAATTAATCATGTTTTCAACTCGTCTTTAAACTTTTGCAGAGATCAGAGAAATGCAAACCGTAAAGGGATTCGCTCTACAAGATATATTGTCGGAGGCGCTCAAATACATCTACAGAAGTAAGTAGTTGTTGTTGTTGTTTTTTTGTGTGGTAACAGCAATAGAGTAATGGTAATATATAAATGTTTCAGTCGAATTTCCGTTCGATTTTCTGATCGAGCTGTGGGAGGCGATGGCCGAAATCGAGTTCCGTTTGGCGGCAGGAAGCAACGAGCACATGCAGTTGACCGCCTTCATTTCGGCGTTGCAGAGGGGCAAATCGATCGTCCCACCAACCGACATCTAATAATCACAATAATCTGTTCCTGTTTTTGTAACCGTTGTACCATTTGATATATTCATAATAAATATTAGAAAAAAAAACAACATTAATTTATGTTCGGAATGCGTGGGATGGGTGATTGTTGTTGTTGTTGTGAATGGAATAGAAAAGAATAATCGTTTTTGAATACCTTACAATATATTTCATTTGTTAAAGCCTTATCAATATATATATATATTTGTTTTTGTTTTTGATGGTCCTTCTTACATATATATTTCTTGTTCTCTCTTAATAAAATAAATTAATTGGTAGGAGGAGATGGAGGATTTTAGTTGATAATAAATAAGACGATCGCGAGGAGAGGACGGGATGGGAGGAATGGGTGGTTTTTCTTTTCTTTTCATTTAACATTTTTGTTTGTATTTCATCAGTCTGTTTTTTTTTTGTTTGTTGTTAGAAACGAGGTGTTGGTAGATAGGTAGTGGTGGTGTTTGTTTATCCAAAGATATTGGTGACGAGGTTGTTGAATCCGCTGGATATCGACGAGAAGAGACCGGATTCCTGTGCCTGCTGCTGCTGAGAGACGGGGCCGTGATGGTAGAGCGGCTGCTGCGGAAGACCGCCCGGCCTATAGAAGGGCCCGTCCTTCCTCTGATAAACACATAATTGCATGTCAGTATTACGCGGCAAGATTGTATATGAGAATATAGTAATTAGTAAATAGTAGTAACGTGACTTACGGGATAGTTCGTTTTTTTTTGTTATTTGTTTGTTTGTTTTTTGAGGTAGAATATATACAACAGAAGAAGGTGGTGGTGGTGTTGGTGTTGGATTGGTTTAATCCTCGGGGAAGGTAATGTCGGCGTTATCGGCGGGGTTTTTGTTTTGTTCGGGTTTTGGAAGCATACTAAGAGAGGGTGAAGTCACGGGGCGGTTAAACTGTTGGCCGAACTGGAAGAAATAATAAACCCCATATTGTACAAACACACCCACGACAGCAATAAAAACATATAAATATATATATATACACTAGTTTTTCTCTGCATTCCTCGCTACCACCAGAAAAGAGCTGGATGATTTCATGTTTGACTTACCGAACCTACCTTGGCAGGATGCATGGTGACGTTCAGAAGGGTCGGGTGTTCGGCCACGACCATGAACTCGACCTCCCTAGGTACATAACCATCGGCGTAAACCTACAACGAGACAATTAATAGTAATTTAATCAATATATATATAAGTGTGTGCGCTTATTACCTCAAGTTTGTACACTCCCGGAAGCAGAATCCTCCAGAACTCTCCGTACTTGGTACTCTTGAAGCCAGCGTCGCGAGTCTTGATCTTGAGTGCGGCCTTCTCGATCGGGTTGCCGTTCTCGTCCATGACGAAACCGTGCACACCGCGGTGCGCCTCCGCCAAGAACTTGATCAGTGCCTAAAACGAAGCGATACGTCAGCGGTTTATAAACGTAGGGCGGAATCGATTGCTCACCAATTTGTTATCCTCCCAATATCTGGGCAATTCGCGAGCCGACGGGAATTTGCAGCACGAGATCTCCAGGGTCACCTCCATGCATCCGTACCAGACGTAGTTGTAATCTTGCATGCCACCGGTCAACGGATACCAGGCAGCGCCGTTAGTAATACCCTGGATTATAAAATTGTAATAATGCATTTTCAACGTAATAATACTTTACCCTTTGGAATCCGGAAGCGGACGGTTTGCACGCGACGCCTTTACTCATCTTTGCGTGGTTCGTGGAGTACGTCAGCGAGAGATGCTTGAAGACGTCATCGTCGGGGGTCAGAGACGGCGCCGAAGCATAACTTTGGAACACTGAAAAGTACCCGACAGATTAAAGCGAATGCATACAGATATAATGAAATCAAGTTTAGTAATTTCGATGAGTATCTTACGCGAGCACAAGGCCGAAGACCTGCAAATACCTTTTGCAGCAGCATTTCAAAGAAGGAGAAATTCATCATCAATAAAGTCGAAAAGAGTTATAGATAGAGATACGAAAGGTGGGCAAGCTTACGGGAGTTGGGGGTGTTGTCGAAGGGGTAGCTGGCGACGAGTGCGCCTCCGTGCAGACTTCCGGAGAGTACGAATTGAATCTTCGACACCCATTCTTTGACGGCCTTCGTCTCCGGCTGGGTACGGCGGTTGTTCTGCTTGAAATAGTCGGGGAAGTTCCGGTTCAGATCGAATCCGAGCGCGTTGTAGCGCCCTTGACCGCCCTCGCACGCGCCCTCCTTCGACACCTCGAATCCGTCCGGATTCATCGACGGCATTATGTGGATCCTGGTGTTCTCCAGCAGCCAACGAACATATGGATCCGTGCTGTATCCGGTTATCAGATACTATAGAGGACATGCATATAAATATATTAATAATCAAAGGATGAAAGTAGATACATATTCTTTTTTTGGAAAGATCCCCAAATGGGACCTGCGGTAATTGGAGCGGGTGGCGAGAATCAGTACAAGGAGGTTCGGAAATCGGAGATGGTAGGGTAGATCGTTTCCGTTTTCGGCGGATTCGTTTTGATGATTGATCGATTCAGTGCAAAAATAGACTCCGTACGCCACCCATGAGAACGGTTATAATATCACCGAGAGCCGAGGGATTCGCACTTACATGGATCAAGTGAAGCAGGAGCTCCCTGCTCACGGCCTCGTTACCGTGGATGTTGCCTATGTACTTCACATCCGGCTTTCCGATCATGTGTTCGTACGGAGATGCGGAGACGACCATCACCCACAGATCGCGTCCTACAACAAGAAACAAATAAATTAATCAATCAAGAGAATAATTGAATCACTATTGATTACCTTGCACGGATTTTCCTATGGAATAAAGGGCGGTCAACGATGGGAACTTGGCGCTGGTCTGGCGCAAGAAGGTGGTCATCTGGTCGTAGTTGTGGTAGTTGAAGTCGAGGGTGTAGGGCTCCTCGACGTTCTGATAAGTCCTCTGTTCCGGATCATCTCGGAACGAAATGTCCGAACCGGAACCGGAAGGCGATGAAGCGACGCTGGCGCCCAAACTGAATTGCACTCCAGCCTGTTCGTCGGCGAAGGCGAGCGACGTCGCCGCCAAAAGCACCCACGCGAAGATCATCTTCGCTGCAAGCTGCTGCTGCTGTCGTCTGTGTCCAAACAAATAAAACTGCATTCAAATTAAATTTTCTCTCGGACGAGACGGAAACATTGAGTTCGTGAGATGGAGAGAGAGAGAAAGAAGCAACGGAACTGGTTTATATAGTAGTAGTCATGCGGACAGAGTGGAACAAGCTGCGGGGGAAAAAAAGAATTTAATGTCATCGGTTTTCCCCCCACAGACGAGCGGGTTTTGCCGGAATGCAGAAGATAGGAGAAGAGAAACATCATACATAATTTCGACTGGAAGAAAGTACATTTTGATTATTAATTCGTCTGAAGTTGCGCGTAGGTGAAGAGAAGAAGTTGTTGCGATTAAATTCGTTATTTACAGTTATTGGTGTGTTACGTAACGCGCGCCGCGGGAAAACGAAAGAAGGTCTCGGACCTTGGCCTAGAGAGAGAGAATCAGGGTCATTGGGTCAGGTGGCTCGGCTTGGCCGCCGCACGTCGCATTACCGCCGCCTCCTCTTTCTCTCCTTCGACCACCTTCCACCGCCGCCTCCAAGGACTCCTAGACTATCAGGAGGATCCGAGCCCTTCACCGATATACATTTATAGAAATAGCATCAGCGAGCTGACTGGGGGGAATGGGGAAAGATAAAAACGACGCGTTTCGAACAACGCAGGAAGAAATTGAAAACACATAGACTCATTAACACATTTATCAATAACACAACATATCAGAGGATAACGATTCAAATTAATAATGTTAATAACACTTAATAACTGGAAACGTAATCTCAAAAATATGTATAATTTCGTTTGGATCGCAGCAAATGTAGAGAAGAACCGGTCAAGCAATGCAGTCGCGGTGCTCTACTAAATAGGTGCGAGCAAAAGTAAGCAGAGGCGAACAGAAAAGAAAATCGCGCAAGAGAGGTGATAATGCTGAAGATGATGATGATGGAATTGAAGATAGAAAGAAAATCGTGAAACGAGACAAAGAAAAAAAAAGTAGAAAAGCTGACAGTTGTGGTGTTCCAATTAGTCGTCATAAACATCGACATTTTCACGCCACTTAGACAGGAGGAACTTTCTTATTCGTTTGTTTACTCTTCTTACGCTATATTTAGTGCATTTAGTATATATATATAAAACAAATGAAATTGTTGCGTTAATGACACAAATATCCATAGAAACAACAACAAATCAATTAAAGAAATATTAAACTTAGAAATTCCGTTTCATAACTTTTCATCAAATTGATATAAACGACGATTTAAAAACGTGCAATCAACTGGAAATTGAGCAACGAAACGAGCATTTAAAGTTGTAACACAGAAACGGATTGCTAAAATAATCAAAGTATCGATACGTTTTTTTTTTTGCGTTTTGTTTCAATTCAAAACAAATGCAGAAAACAAACGAAGACGCCCACAACAGCATTCCGTCGCCGTAACAACAAACGACAATTGAAATCAGTTCGCGGCACGCTCGACTAATTACAATAATAATAATCGCGCACGGTGATAATTCGTCGCCTTTCAAAAACAAATACCAAATACTCCAATAACACTTATTTAAGATTTAAATTTAAAAAAAGAAAAGTATATACTATACAATATTAATTATACTAATAGAGAAGATTATTGACATTGACATTTTGTAATGCGGTAAAAACAAGTGATTTGTTATTAAATTATTCATAAATAAATGCATTAATGTGGAACGAGACCTAATGAATATTTCATAAATATGTTGTAATGAATAAAGGAAATTATATTAAACCTTGATATTAAAGCATTTAGTATCAACGAAATTTCAAAGTTCGGACTTTAACAAAGACACAACAAAATAATTTATGAAATTGATGAAATATAAAAAGTGCTATAGTCAAAGATAGATGTGTATTAGCAGAAATATCTGGCAAGACCTTGGAAAGTGTGCATAAACAAAGGCATAATATAATGAAATCAATTATCAATCTGTGTGTTTACCTTCGAATCTAATGCGATTAAATATATTAGCAATGGGAAATTTCATTAAATGCGAATCTACTGAATCACCAACCAACACCAACCGTTATTCAAACATCCTCTCTTCCACATTACATTACGTAATGTAACAAAAAAATTAACAAAAAAAAAAACGAGAAAAAGCCCCGAAATTGTGATCAAATTTAGTTCATCGTGTTAAATTGAGCGGAAAGAGCAGATTCCCAAAAAAATGTACAAATGATGAATACAAACAGGTAATTGTAATAATTAATAATGAAAATATAACAACAACAAGAAATGGAAGATTACGGCACGCAAAGTGTCACGGAGAATGTGAAAGTTAGTTAATTAGCTGCGGCTGATAAACGATAAACGCACGCAAAAGAGAAAAGACCGAATAAATACAGCAATTGAGAAATAAATAATGTGTGTGTGTGTTAAATTACCGTATTTCGTTGTCGAATTCGACTGGATGCAAAAGTTTAGTTCTATCTCTTCGTCACACACTTGCACTGTGGAAGGCAGGCGAGACGTGAATGAGAGACGCGAACTTGGCCAAGTCTTGAGGAAACAAGGAGGAAAATGAGAAGAGGAGGAGAAGACCTTCCTCCTTCCGTCCTTCTCGTGTGTGTGTGTGTGTGTGTGTGCACGAGGCGGCATGAGCAAATTTCACAAATTTTCCCAACACGCATACTCACGCAAACCGCAACGACACGGAACGTAAACATAAACAAAAGAGAATAGCGACAACTGTCAGGGAGGGCAAAGTGTCAGAGGAAACCACCTGATAACCGACCAACGAAACAAAACAATGACAAATGTAGAAATTCCCTCCGACGATAGTAAAGAAAATAGTCTTGCTGCATTGACTAATGAAAAATAACTCAGAATTACCACCAATTAATATGTCATTTCCAGTTCTATTAATGACATTTTTCCCAAAGCGATATTGATAATTTTGAGAAACGCAAAGTCAACTTGACATAATTGTCAATGATATAATTGAACGTCAACTTGACAGATAACAATGTCAAATTTTTATTCGTCTATTACATAATTTTGACTCTATTCGCTCAATGGCATTACAATAACGATTATAATAAACAGTTTCGTTTTTGGATTTGCATTCACGTATAGTAGACGACAAAAATGAATAACCGTTTCGATTGGAACAACTTCAAAGGCTCGCGCGCGACCGAAAACGGAAAAAAAACCGTACAACGAAAACACCGAATTAAACTGTAAACCAACAAAGAGAATGGGAAATGAAAGAAAGAAAATAACCCAATTAATTCAGATCCGAATAAATTAACACGTCATTCATTAATTTGTCCCATTATTCAAATCAGAGTTGGATTTATGTTGGTGGCTGTGTAGAGGAAATGCATATTATAGCAAACTTGATTAATGACTTACATTTTTTTGCAATTTCAATTTATAATCAATTGAAAAAAATACAAAAATAATAATAAATGTATTAATGATAAATGGAAAATAATCTCACCTCTGGATTTGTTATATCTCAACGAACGATGCTGGTAGTTCTCATTGACATCAACGAGAAGGAGATGAGGAGCGAAGTGTCCGCTCGAAGGCTCCTTACTCTACTGACCACTGGATATTTTCGTGTTGCGCTTCACGACTACACCAACACGATCGTTGATGATGATGAGGATGATGTCGAGGAAGAGAGTACCGTTGCGGCGGACGAATTCTAGACCTAATTCCTCCACCTCCACAACAAAAACCACTTCTTCGACCTCCACCTCTTTTTTTTCCTTTTTTTCTTTTTTGTTGATTGCTGCTGCAGCTCTCCACACCGCCTCCAGCTATACGAACAATGAAATTGTATCAGAACTATTACTACCACTACTACTAAATTGGCTTACGGTAAATTTCGTGGCGGTGGCCAAAAGATGTATGTATAACAGATGACAACAAAAAGAACGGCACTTCTCTCCTCGTTGCATCTCCGAATTTCGTCCCTCCACCTCCTCCTTCTTCTATCTCGTTCCCATTCATCGGATGGCTAAATAAGATGACCGCTATCCGTTTTAACAGATGCACGCGAATCAAAATACTAAATATGCTCCTCTCACTGGAATTACAACATCAAAGAGTTTGTCGAGGACGAACGCTCTATTTAATTGCAAATAACAATAATAATAGTATTGAATGAGTGATGCACGTGTTAGCAATTTTCGAATTTTACGTAATTCAAATGAGCGAGTACATCGAGCGACATCTGCCGAAACGCGTTTCCACTCCATACAGGACACTAACTTTCTCCTAATAAAATGTAAAAGATAAACTTGATTCGATCCGTGTGCATTTTCTGTGTTAAACAGGTGCTACCTCGAGCAGGTAAATGCGTACGGTCTTGCATCAATTCAGAGGCTATGTGTTGCGCTTGAAATGATACCTGGTTAGCATCTTCGAAACAAAGATGATATACCTTTAATTAGCACCTGGACAATATTTGGGGATTCTAGCAAGTATCGATATATTACTGTGGTTTTAGCCGTTTGGCTGTAATTCGAGTTCAAAATTTAAAAAATGCTCGAAAAAGGAGTGTTTTACATTTCATTGATTTTACTCGATTTAAACTATAATTATAAAGAATCATAATAGAGATGACCAAAAGATGCATATGAAAGCTGAGTGTTTGGGGAAAGTACTAAAGAATCTAGCATGTATCGATATATTACTGTGGTTTTAGCCGTTTGGCTGTAATTCGTGTTCAAAGTTTAAAAAAGCTCAAAAAAGAGTGTTTTTACATTTCATTGATTTTCTCGAAAACTATAATAGATAGAATGATTGCAAAAGATGCATA
>NW_017098954.1:0-29742 GCF_001412225.1 Nicrophorus vespilloides
TAGAAATTTTGAGTAAACATCAACAATTTAGGCAAAGTTTCATGACTTATTGATGTTTTTCATAAATTTTAGAAATATTATTCCCCAGATTTTCTCGGAAAAGAATATCAATTCAGATTTGCACAAATATTATAAATTTAAAATTTCTTCTTTAAGAAAATTTTGAGTAAACATCAATAATGTAGACTTATTATTTAAATTGATCCTTTGATATTTCTAAAACAAGAAATTTACAGCAACTATATTTCGAAAGCATACCATTCTTGTCATATTTAATGGAATTGTGATGAAAAATATATTACAAATTTGATCCTTTAAAATTTGAATTTAAGTAATTTGAGTAACGATATTTCAAAATCTATAATATAATTGAAAACGTATACCAGATCAGGCGGAAAATGGATGAAGGAAATTCGTTATGTAAAGAGTCAACAGCTATTTGTGTACGTGCGATAAGTCACTTTCACTAGGCAACAGCGTTTTCCAGTCGAAAGGTTTTCGTTGCGCAATTCCTTTTAATGGAAGATCAATTTTCTGTCGATTTTTCCTTCTCAAGCGAATTCCCCGACGAGATGCTTTCTAATGTTTAAAACTAATTGATAATAAAGCCTTTATATACATTCTATTTTATTTCACTCACACTGTTTTTATTTCGTCTTTCAACTGTGACCTTTCCTTATAAACGAACGTACTACATTATGTCTTTGACAACAAGAAAAGAAGGCAACAAATAGAAAAATAAAAATAAACTACACACGCAGAAATAATAATAATAACAACATTATTATTATTAATAATAATAACAGCAATATCGAGTCGAACCGAGCTGTAATAAATCGTAACAATAATATGTTACAAAATATGTTTCGTTCTAACAATGGCATTCATCAGGCTGCGTTACGAGAGCAACAATGACAAAATAAAATTAGAAAAAAAACTTACAATCTTTGTAACGTAATGCATGAATGTGGCCGGACTTTTGATTTTGATTGATTCAAGTAACGCGAATATTCAAATCGGTTTCGTAGCTCAATCAATATCAATTGTCTACGAAGTATAATAATAATAAATAAATATATAGATACGAATCGTTTGTTTCATTCAAATTACTTACTAGAAATAATAAATTGCTGTTCAATATTTATTAGAAGCTTTTCTTGTAATTTCATTTATATATTATGTATTGTATAATATTAGACATTAAATAGAATTAATTGTAGAATTGTAGGATTTTCCATAAAATTTTAAATATATTTTGTATACAAACTAGTAGTTATATTTGCAGTATGAAAAACGAGTATTTTTATTTTGTAATCAAGTAATTTCTGCACAAAACCCATACCGGGTATACCTAACATCAAAGTAAGGCCACTTAATAAAAAGATGTGTGATCTACCTAAAGACCTTCAGGACAGCAGAATTTACATAACTATACATGACCAAAGAATGAAGAAAATCGAGCAGAGTTGCTGCAGCGCTTGAACAGGCGATTTATAAACAACTTTTATCTTGAAATACGTGTCTGTTTTTCGGGACATCATGTTTATGTTCTAATATTCGAAGTAGATGATCGGGAGCAGGAGTCTCTTACTTATATATGAATTATCATTCTTACTTTTATTTGGCGTACTTTTTTAAGAATGTATTTTTCTGATATGATTTATTGTGACAATTTATATTTTTTGTGTCTCTGGGAGGAAAGACTTAGATCGATAGCTTTTTTTAAGCTTTTATGTTGTATTTGTTTTGTGTCTCTGGGGGAAAGACTTAGTCGATAGCCTTTGGTTGCATTGTAACTATAAGATTATTATTATAATTTCTGCAAAATTATTTTCAAAAATTTTCAAATATATTTCAAAAGTTGCTTTTAAGGGCGACTAAATGGCGACCGAATGGTTAAGTCGCACTACCTACGAGCTAGTGGGCACAATGTTCAATTCCTTTTGTGAGCCCTCTCGGTGCTTGTAGCAATAAGGCCATCGTTCATTACAGATGGACAGTGAAATGAATGAGGACTGCTTGCAGACATCAGAGATTTCGATGGACAATGACAGTGTTAAGGATTCACAGTCAAAGGAAATAGTGGAATCGCTGACCATCAATATACTACTGAAGTTAACCTACAAGAGTAATTGATAGTTTATAAAATCATGAAAACTAATTCATTTAAAATTTATTTATAAAAACATATTATATAAAAGTTTAAAAAAAAATGCTTTATAATCTAAGAACATTTTGGACACTTCTTAGTTCTAATTTATTAGAACTTAAATATTCGATGATTCAAATCAGTTTTAATAAAAATATTGATGAAACATAATTCCAGGTGTTAAAATATCGATGATGCTGATTTTTATTCATTGATCACTAATAACTAATTTAGGTTTTTAGAAATTTGTTAGAAAACTTATATATGATCGCCGGGTTAAATTTGGCTTTTGGTTTCAGTTCAGTTCAATTGTTTGTGATTTGTTAGCATAGCCTTTACAAAACCCCAATTGAAAAAAGCGTATGGCGTCAAGTCGCAAGATTTGGGCGACCAAGTAATGTCAGCATATCTGGAAATCACAGAAAAATTTATCTTAAGAAATCGATGATTTCTCTTGATGTATGGCATCATATTGAAACCACATTTCTTAAAGGTCCATGTCGTCCAATTAATCCCATAAAAAGTTAGATCATTCTCAAAAAAGAACGGTCCAATAACCATAATGCGCACCAAAATGTGATTCCTTATGGGTTCATCGTTTTTTTTTTTTTCATTAATAAAAATTTAAAGTAACAGATTTAAAGAATAATTTACAGATTAGACAAATTTCCATGAAAATCACAATTCTCTTCAAATTACCCTTTGTTAAGAAAACTTATTATAAATTTAAAAAAAATCGATGAAATTAAATTATTTTCAAGTCTAGAGAGAAAGAAAAAAAAACAATTACAATTTGCACAAAAGTTTTTTTTGAATAATTTACAGAATAGACAAATTTTCATGAAAACTAATTTGCAGAAATCATAATTCTCTTCAAATCTGTCTTTTTGTGTTTAAGAAAATTTGTTATAAAACTTATTAAAAAAAATCAATTAGTTTTTTTTTTCTTTAGAATTGTCTTCTTATGATTTATGAAACTTGTTCATAACTGATTTAACATTCTGTAAAAGTTTTTCAAAATTTCTTTATATCCCTATACTATTTTCTCACTATTAGATCATAATTACTCATATCTTCCCCATTTATTCATAGATTGTTTTCCAAAAATACTTTCAGCAAAAATTTTAAAATAATTATTTTACATTCTTCGACTATTTCTCACTTAGATTAGATCATAATAACTCATGCATACCTATTTATTCACATTTTCGCAAAAAAAAAAATGTATTCTGAACTACATTTTTATATTAATCAACAAAGAAAAAATAAATAAATTTCTTGAAACTTAGCTCACGGCTTATTATATAATAAAAGTGATATTATTCTTGGACCTATTTGAAATACCCCTATCAAAAATAACGACTCTGATTCATCCAAGCTACAAACCCCCCTCAAATCCCTCCAACTACACAGAAAAAAAATGAAGAAACTAAACTGGATGATGATCATCGAACAAGGTGTTTCATGTGTTATAACACATCAGCGGCGAAATTAGAGATCCCGGCGTTGTAGGAAATAACAGGTAGATGACTAAATTGCTTGGAAAATCTCCAAATGCGTTCTGAATTTGAACCTGACTTTGACCCTGATTAGTAAAAACGCCAGACGCAAATCGTAAATCTAGCATGTACGAAAAATAGACATTTCAGCGTTTCGCAACGGACGGATCGAACGGGAAGGCTGCTTGCGTTGTAAGAGAGAGGAGAGTTCGTCAGAAATCGCATTTATTATTAAACCGAATTTCCAAAATTACACACACCAACTCTAATGTCTAATACATTTCCAACAGATAAACTCTTTTATCTCTGATTAATAAAGCTGAGTGTACTCGATAATAGTTTACTTCCCAAAAAAAAAAATATAATAATATAATAATGCGTGTTTGTAAAAGTACAATAAAATTCGAACTATTGATCAACTAATTAATCAATTTTACTTTGAATCTTGATCTAAAAATAAAACGGAAATTTTGTTTTCATTTCCGTTATCTAATCTACCAATTGATTCAAGCGGGACAATCCAAATCCGTATTGAAATCTGAGTTAAATCAATTCGGATATGAAGTGCACTTTCGACGGCTTTTTTTGCTGTTTCCTGGCGCTCCACGCACTTTTCTCCACGCGGAAATGGGTCAGGCAATCTAAAAGAAAAGCTCTTTCGTAAAATATTTCTTTTTCTTTCCGTCGCTCGATTAATATTAATATTTATAAATTGCAAAACTCATTGAGCGCCGTTCGAAAGTAAAAGTTTTAAGTACATACACACACTCGCTCGAGAACTCTTTTTTTTCAATCAACCGCGCGTTACGCAACTGCCAGCTTCGAGCCATTATCAATAGCCTATTATTAATTGCCATAGATAACGAGATAAATCTTTGTTATCCAGATGACAAGGGCCTCGGGTTTATGGCTACGAAATCTATACACAATATCATTCGTCTTCACAGAAGACTCCTTTATTTCATATACTAAAATTTCGACAGAAGTTAAAAGGAATGGACGGAAATACAAATCGTTTGAATTATTGCCAAATATATGTTTCTTCTTACAATATTTTATATTCAATTTTCATGTTATAAACTTGCAAAATGCTACAAACTTTGCTAGATGTTAAATTTTACATTTTTGTGAGACAATTGAGTAATTAATAGCAATAAGGTTGTTGATTTAGTTGGATTTTTATATGAGCTTTAGTATTTGAGTTTCGCTCTCTCCATTGTTGTGTCCCCGTCTGTGGTAAAGGAAACCTATTTCTGGACATTGTGGAATTCTAATTCTTGTAGTTGCAGTTGTAGACTACGCCTTTAAATTTGACTTAAGCATTCCTATTAACTTATATGTAAATGCTTCTAAAAGCGTTTTTGTCAAAAAAAAATCAGCTGGTGAAAAACGAAAGCTGAGAGTCTTCAAATCAGCAAACTTTATTAGGTGTAAGAATAGAAAGTGTCGTGTAATAAATGTCCGTTTTGTAAAGCCATTCACTAACCTGGACGTTTGGAATACCGTTATGGCTCCAAATTGAAATTCCCGTCCAGAAACCCTTCGAAGAAGTATTGAATTACCTTTGAATGTACGTTTTATTTTTTAAATTAAACAATTTTTATAAAAATTAACAATATTTATGAAAATGTCTATGAAGTCAAATTTCGAATTTTATTGAATTAAATAAATTCATTCGGTTTAAAAGTCTTCGATTAGTGCGGTTTAAAAAACAGGTTTTTCGAACAATTATTTATGTTATAAATGTTTACTTGATAGTAGCAATCAACAAAATTAAATTGTTTCTAAATAAGTTCGACAGGTAGAGGTGATTCTTACTTTGTTTTTTTTTTTAGTTTTTAACTATTAATTTTAAATGACAAAATGTCAAACAAATTATAATATAAGGTTGATTTATAAAACTAAAATTAGAAAAATTGTTACATATTTTGACAGTGTCCAGTTTATTACAGTGACATAAATTTGACAGTGACAGATAACAAAATTCAATATTCCAATTATTTATAAATAAATATGATATAAGTGTTGCAAATAAATATATAAGAATATTATTTAATAGGAATTATGAATTGCTCCTTTTTTTAGTAAAATATTACAGAAAAGTACTAAAGTTTTTCATTTATATCTGGGGTGTTCAACTGTTAAATTGTTAAAGGGTTGCGAATTGACAGCTGTCACTTTAACTCAAAGTGTCAAAATTTTATATTTTAAATAATTGGGTCTCAGTACAATTTCAAGCAAACATGTTGGGTCGTGCGGCAAACGTTCAGTAAAGTTGATTTACAAGACTAAAACTATGAGTTGAATATAAAAATGTTATTTCATTTATTTTGACAGTGATATACATTTGACAGTAACTGTTAACAAAATTCTATTAAACTATAAATTGATTTTAAAAGTGTCTTTGCATTTATTTAATTTGATAGTGACTGCTAACAAAATTCTATTATCAAGAGTAGAATTCCAATTTTCTTCATAATAAATTTTAAATCTTGAATTCATGTTGTTGTTAAGGAATTATTGTGTTCGTTTCGGAGTAACAATGTGAAAAATATGTTGCTGGTGAGACTATACAATGAAATCATCTCATCATCTCTTGATCTAAATAAGATTGGAGGAAATGAAAACAACAACGCCGGAAGCCACAGTCTGGAGGTTGGGAAACGAAAGAAAAGGATGAGGGAGAAGAAAAGAAAAAACTGGAAAGAAAGAAAATAAAACTCGAGAATGTAAGGCATAAATAGACATGTGGAAGTAGTACGCATTATTAGCATATTAAGTGGATAAAAATATACTGTAAAAGCCGGAGCTTATTTTAATTCAGCTGAAAAACAATTTTTAATCTAAATAAATTACAGACAAAATAATTTCTTAATGAAAAAACAAATAACAATATTGTAAAAATCAACAAATTTGCAGTAGAATTTCAGGAAATATAAACTTGATTCATATTTATTAATGTAAAACAAATGAACTTTGCAAACAATATTTTTTTATTAATTCAAAGAATTTATTGGAAATAAACTTGATACAAATTTGTTAGTGAAAACCCAACTAAATTATAACAATTAATTGATTAACTTAGAAGAAAATAATGTAAAACAATCAACTTGATACAAATTTGCTCATGCAAAACAAGTAATTTTAATCACTGAAGAAAACAATTATATATAAATTATATACTAAGAAGTTATTTCTTTTCAGACACTTCAAGTCTAAAAGAGAATAAAATAGATACAATATTCAGAAGTGTCTTTATAAATAAACTTTAGACCAAATTGTATAGAATTTTAATAATCAACATTATAACTTATTAAAACAACAGTAAAAACTATTGAATTTAAATACTTTTTTTTAATACACATGACAATCATCAATTTGGAATTACTGAAGAAGTATAAAAGTGTTAGAAACAATAAAACTTGAGGAATTGAGAAAAATCAACAACTACATTTGAATATAAATATAAAAAGTGTTTCAGATAAAATAAACTTGAAATACAGCAAAATAACAAAACCATGAGAAGAACTAAGAAAAAGTTGTTAAAACAAAAATATAACAATCAACAATATGGATTGACTAAACCTGTGGTTTCCAAACTTTCCAAATCCCGATGAGACACTTTGGAAATTGCTGGACTAAACATGTAATAAGAGGAAGAAGTATAGAAGTTTTAAAATAAAAATTAAATTTGAGACAAATTTGTTTATATAAAATTTAGAATTATCATCAATTTTGATTGACTAAACCGCTGATGGGCCCGTTCTATCCGGCCCGACTCAATTTTTTTCTTTTGTTTTTTGTCCCACACCTAAAAAAGTTTGTCCTCTATTGGACAAATTTGTTTATAAAAAATTAAGAATAATCATCAATTTTGATTGACTAAACCAGTGATGGGCGCAAATCTTTTCTTTTGTTTTTTTGTCCCACTCTTAAAAAAGTTTGCCCTTGACTGGACTAAACAGTAAACGTTTTTGAAGTGTCTAAGAGAAAATGGAAATTAATTCCTCGATGTTCAGGACAATTTGCCCGGGATTTTGAATTGCTGTAGTGTTGAGGAGGTATGCATATACACGATGGACAGTTACCTTATTTGCATCATGCAGAAATTATTTCGCGTTTGCAGAGAGCGAGATATACATTCACAAAGGATCCCGTTAGACTTAATCCACATATGATTACATGCGTTTGCTATTCTGACGATGACAATAATAACAATATTCGCTGCATGAATTCCTCGCGTATTTATTTATACGCAACATTTCTTTCTTTCATTTTTTTTTTTATTTTTATTTATTTTTTCATCGGAACGCGCTTCTCCGTCTGCTCCGACCGCTCGCCAAAACAATCTCACACACTCACACAAAAAAAAATGTGACAGTCGCCCGTTCTTCGTTTATTTTAATTAGGAATCTGTCAAATCTCTGCCGTTCCGCAGATTTATTGGACGTGGACACCAGAAAAAAATATTATATATATATTTACGCGTGGACGACAAGAGAGTTCTTCTATATTTATCAACATATCCGCTGGACACTCTTCTCTGTTTTAATTTTATTACTCAGAACTATCTATTTTGGATCGGTCTCAGCTCACAGACAATCGCTAGTTTATGTAATTTGTTTGTCTGCTTTAGACGTATTTAAAGAAAACATTTAAGTTTTAAAAGTATAATTGAATGGAAGGATTACTAGAAAAATAATTATTTATGGAGCAGAAAGATTTTGTTCCAATACATTTTGTAAAATGAAATATGTTAAAGGAAAAAAATGCACGTTGTTCAACTTGCAGATAATTTCTATTTTTTTGTAATATATTTCTTTTTTTAAATTAATACATTAATGAACATAATCCATTATTCTATAAAATGAATAGGTCAATTTGACCTCTTTACTTTTTTAAATTTAAATTTTGAGGTGAACCACGCAATAGCGTAAACGTGCAAGTTTGGGTCAATTTGACCGTAAGTAATTACTTTTGATGATTATTGCTACCAGCATTGTTCGTTAACCGAATTGATTTATGAAGCGGTCCCAGCTTCATATTACTACTAGCGTTTGCTTCAATTGGATCAGAAATACTTGATTATATTACTTAGAATTAAAAAAATGCAGAATTAAAAGATTTATTTTCTTGATTTTCTTGTTCAAGTTTGACAGCTTATTGCAAGAGAATGGTAAATACTACAACTCTAGAAATATGCTCATTAGAAAGGTGATACTTTTCTCTTTAATATACACATTAAGTGTTCTAATTATCATTATTCGTTTTATTGTAATTAAATAAAAGCTGAAGACGTGAGAAAAATAATCGAAAAATTGTCACAGCTCACTCAACAATTATTTTTTTGTAATAATTATTATATTAATATGTGCAATACAATAATCCTTCTCATTTTATCTTGTTTTTTAATTTGATCTTTATAACTAAAAAATCTTATAAAACCAAGATTTATATTTAATTACACTTTATTTAGAAAATAAATAAATAATATAACTGTTAAGATAATTGGTTATTACTTAATGATATAAGATTAATTAAAGGTATTATTAATAGCAGTGCTTAAGGAGTTTAATAATTTAATCCGAGAGATTTGTAATTTCCGTGAAATAACTATTAATTAATAGAAGTTTAGTTAGGATTTATATAGATTCTTCAATAAACCTATATTAATAGTAAATCTGTATTCATTAATTCCTTTTCTATAATCTTTGCGTATATATTATTGAATGTAATAAAGTGATGAAATATTGCTAAAAGAAGTGAGGTACTTATGAACTAATTGGATAAGTTTAAATAACTTGTTGCACTACATAACGAATATAAAAACAAAGTA
This sequence comes from Nicrophorus vespilloides, assembly GCF_001412225.1. Classification (NCBI taxonomy): domain Eukaryota; kingdom Metazoa; phylum Arthropoda; class Insecta; order Coleoptera; family Silphidae; genus Nicrophorus; species Nicrophorus vespilloides. The sequence continues at coordinate 9,485 of NW_017098954.1, forward strand.
TTATCAAAGTATAAATATCAAAATAATAGCTAATTAAATTCTTTAATCGCATTTATTTATTAACATAAATTAAATTAGGTTTTTTTTTGTAAAGGTGTGTTGAACATATTCATTTTGTTTATAATTCATTAATTTCCCATTTTCCATAAACAATATAATATTGTAAAGAGACATATAAGTGGAAAATAGAATTGAGACAAACTTAACTTATTTATTCAAGGATATTTTCGTTTTTTTCTTCTATCTATCAGATAATAACAAATTTATAAAATGTCCTTAAATATTGAAATTAAGATTAATTTAAATGAATACTTATACTTATAATTATTGAATGATAACATTGAGCTTTTAATAATATAATAATTTTTACAACTAATTTACAAAGTATTCATAAACATTAGAAAAGTAAATGCATTTAGGTTAATCATAATTAATATTTTGATTTGTATTTTATTTACTAATGAATGAACTTTTTCATTTGTTTCTGCAACTAATTTACTAATAAAAAATAATTGTAAATTTACATACATTTAAGTTAATTATTTCTTATAATTACACAGTTTTCAATATATTGTATAACAATATTATTTACTAAAATAGATAAACTTCTAAATATCCATAAATATTGTAAATTTATTGATTATTTAGATTTTAATGTAATAATCCTTAAAATTAATTTGCAAAATGTCCTTAAATATAGTAAATTTTATAAAAGGAAATACAAACTTTTCATCGCAAATCTGTAGGAGCGATATTACTGTGTATGTTTACCATCAATTAATTAGGATCAGTGTGAGAGGTTGCGAATGTATTTAATTGGTCTTAGGTGGATAGTGATCCTGAGATGGATGTCGTCGGTTCCGATGTTTCGGTATTAGCATTAATGTGAGTAGACATAAAATGTCTGCAGTTGGCGAAAAGGAAAGTCAAGTCCGTCGCTTTAATTGGTTACAATGTTGTAATTAACGTGAGCGAAATTTATATAAGAACCGTCGAGACGATTTGCAATATTATTGCGAGAAGACTCGGTTTCCTGGCGTGTGAATTTCAAACCAAGGATAAAAGATACACACCTAACATAACATACACACAACGTATATAAGTATATATATATATATCTTATGGTCGTTTGGCGCCGGCGTTCGATTAAAACGCCCAAGACGAAGAGGAAAAGCGCCATCACCGACGGCTGGAGGATGGAAGACCGAGACCGTCGTCGTCCCATTGATAACCATATACTTCTCTCATACTTCTTCCCATCATTCAGTTCACATACTCTTCCTTCCTACTCTCTTCTCAAGCAATCTCAAGATGCAGCAGCACTTAGTGGATGCAAAGGGAGAGCACTTCCAAAGCCATTCATCAATTTTAATTAGATTTATGCATTCCCGATAAGCAGATATTCCAATTGATTATGCACCAATAATATTTCACACAGATTTATTAAGCTCCAAAGCTCTCGAGGATTATCGTCCAGCAATTTATTATTGAAGCAATAATCTCGGACATAATTTTTCATTTACTTCGACTTGATTAACACCACAGTAATTAATAACACTAAACACTATCAATAACAAAATAAATTTATTTGCTATTATAGTTTCTTTTTTCATTCATTCATTCATCAAATTATATTAACAAATTACGTAATTATAGCAATTTATAATAAACAGCGTATGTTTGTTTAATTCTGCTCAATTGAATTCTAGATGTTCCGAAATAATAACAATTCATAATGATCTCAGTGTTATCATCGCAGTTTAGATAATAACAATATACAAGATATGAATGAAAATTGATTAAGGTCTCGTCTCGATCGACGCAAAGAGAGAGAACGTTTCTACGTACATACATACATGCTTCATGCCTATTTTTAAATCGCACTTAATACCTAATATAACTCCTTTATTTACGCAATTAAAGCCTCGATTAATTTCATACTCTGCTTGTTTACCAATTCACTTTACATGCATCCATTCTCGCCTTTCCATTTCCACACACGTAAATATTTATACCACAAGCATTAAAATTTTAATTAATCGAATCTAATCTTATTTACAACATTTAAAATTCCTTTCTTTAATCATTTTTTTTCGCACATTTCCTCAATCATTTGATCATTTCCTTAAGCATTTGTACATTTCCTGAGACATTTTCATATTCTGAATTTTGTTTTTGAAATTTTTTAAAAAATGTGTTCAAATCTAATCATATTTACAGCATTTAATAAAAACTATCCTTTTCTTAATCTTTTTTCTGCACATTTTCAAAACCATTTAAACTTTTCCTAAATGATTTGTACATTTTCTGAAACAGTTTCATATTCTGAATTTTGTTTTAGAAATTCACTTATTAATGCATTCGAATCTAATCTTATTTACAGCAATTAATAAAAAAATACGTTTCTTAATGTTTTTTTCACATTTCCTCAACTATTTGAACATTTTCTTAAGCATTTTTACATTTCCTGAAACATTTTCATATTCTGAATTTTGTTATTAAAAATTAAATGCTTTAATAATCAAATTTAATGTTATTTATAGCATTTATTAAAAAACAAAATTTCACTTAATCATTTTTTTTTGTACATTTCTCTAACAATTTAAACATTTCCTTAAGCATTTGCACATTTCCTGAAACAATCTGATTTACTAAATGCCATAAAAATAATACTTTTCATAATAATATTTTGTAAATATTTCCATTTTTTTTGTGAGAATGAGAAAATCTTAAAAAAAATATTTGTTATGTAAAATATATTTATAAATGCGTTACTTAAATGGCAATAAACTTAAGTATGAAATCATGCATACATTTTCCACTTTATTTTTTATCAAAACAACGTGAGAGAAGTTTGATGAAAAAAAATGGCGTAGTTTGTTCGATGTTTATTTTCTTCTTAATTGCATGTGGAAAATGCTGTCTCAAGGTGGAAAAGCGACGCCAATATCCCACGTGGTGCAGGCATATGTTAAAGACTTTTCCTAATCATCGCAATAACAATTACGTTTATTTCATTTGTTTTTCTATACATTTCTGTTTGACTATTCACACATCAAATACATTAAATGAACACTAAACAATTATATATTGTAATTAATGTTTACCGTATTCCTTAGACTATAAGACGCATTTCTTTATATAGATAATAGCACTCAGACGTAGTGAGCATCTTTTTTTAAATTCAGTTTCTTTTGATATTGATGATTCTTTAAGTAATATTGATTAATAATCAATGATTTTTTTGAATTATCTCATAATTTTTCAAGTTTTTTTTAAATAATGTTTTATAAAAAAAACAAAAAATTGATATTTTTTTTCATTTTACACATTTTCTTGAAAACAGTTAAACTTATTAGATATTTGGTGATTACATAAATAGAGCAATTTCTAATGTGCATTTATTTATATAATAAATGTTCCATAATGTTGATTATTTACTAAGATTTAAGCTATGTTTTAAAAACAAAAATATACAATATTTTATAAGCTGTCAAATTTAATGATAAAAAGGAGTTAAAAAATAAATGTCTAACTTTTATGTAAACAAATATTACAAAAACAATAATTACTAAACAATTAAACACTCTAATCACATTATTATATATACAAATTAAGCGCAAAACTGTCACTTTTACAATTGTACCAATTTCATCTCAAACATTTATTTTCAAAAAAAAACTCATAAACATGCACTTTATCCACCCTAACTGTAACTTTTCCAATTGTACCAACTGCTTGTTAAAGACTTCTTTTGTAAAAAAAACCTCCTTCGATTTAAAATCTTTTATTCAAAAAAAATTATAAGTATGATGTGCTTAGTAACTGTCACGTTTTCAATTGTACCACCTGAATCTTAAAGTCTTATTTTTCTAAGAAAAAAGGTAATTTATAAATATTAGATGCGTCTTAACTCTTACTTTTTCCAATTGTACCAACGTCATCTTAAGTTTTTTTTCTAACAAAAAATAAGTTGTAAATGTGATGTGCGTTATAACTGTTACTTTTTCAATCTTAATGTTTTTTTATTCTAAAAATATAACTCATAAATATTAGGTTCATTCCAAAAATACAGTAAATATATGTTATATATAATTTAAGTTTTCCTGTTTCAATAAATGATAAAATATAGTTTATTGGAGCAGAATCTATAATAAAATACTAGTGGAAAATATAAATTGTAACGAGCTGCTGGGTTCGCCTATTCTATTTTCAGAAAACCTATCCCATTTCCAGTCCAACTAATTCATTAATATTTATTGACAAATGCGGGATTCCTCGTAAATTGCATTTGACATAAACGCTAGAATCGGATCGCATTAACTCACCTTATTTCCCTTGCTTTAATCAATTCTTTTTTCGCCTTTCAATATATTTTTTTTTATATTTATTTATATTTTTTTCGCTTCTGTGCATTCGTTCGTGCTCCTTTTGCATTTTTCCTGCTCCCCATTGCGAAACGTGGACTTTCCAAGTTCTTATGTAAAACTAATGTACGCATTTATTTTTCATTATACGCTCGTTTATTTGCCGGTCTAACCTTATATCCACAGAGCCCGCATTTCGTCCTCCTTCATTTTTCAAATATTTCTACTCCCTCGAGTCTCCTTTTGCGTTCTACACGTTAAGACCTACGTCTCCTTACATATATACATCTATTTCATTTATTTTTACCTCTAACAAACTACAACTTGAAATAATACGCATCAAATTGTGTTATTTTTTTTATATAATTGAATTCATTAATTATTTCCAATCCACGCTCTGTCATAAATCTGATTGATGTAATAATGATCCTACGTGCGCAACTATATAAAGAAACCCAGTTATCCTAGTTGCAGGATAAAACAACAAAATCATTTGACTAAAACATCAATTCGAAGCGATATAAAAATAAACATGATCCAATTCAATCCATTCCATTAATTGACGACGTTATTAATAATTGCTTCGAACGCTCGCCGCTATTATTAATGTTACATTTTTTTTTCGTTTCTGTTCAACTCTCGTGCACTTGCTTTCATTATATAATTTTCGGTTGTAAATGTTACGAGCGATTTGTAACGTTGTCAGCGTGAAATTAATGGAATTACTGTAATTAATGATTTATTTATATGGGCAATTCCAGAAGAGAGAGAATAAAAAAAATGTGAGCACAAACTCTACTACTGTGCGAAATTCATATGCATTTCTCACCTTTTACCATTCAATAACTACGCCTCTAAATGCAAATCGATCTTTGCAACATCCGAATGCGTAGCAAAACTATAATTTTGTGGTAAACAAATTTGATTAAATCAATTTTTTTTCAATGTTTTCTCTCTACTTTTGAAACGTTTGACCAACGTTTGATGATGACATATTGTTAATGAATTAAATCAATCTACTTTTATCGGGGGAGATTGATTTATCGAGATTGAGTTTATCAATGATAAGTGTATTACAATTCTGGCGAAACGTGCGAAAAAAATATAAGGTAATAATACAAATGGCTATTACTTATTTATTTGTTTTTTTCTCTTCTCTCGTTTCTTAATCCTTTTTTTTTTCTCTCTTTACTCGGAGCGCAGTGAAAAGGCCACGTCGTCGGCTCTTGAGAAATTGCGGATTCAATGGTATGTGAAGAAAGAGAGGAGAGAAAGAGGAGAGGAAAAAAATCGCATTTATATGCAAAATCGTAATTGATACAAATTGTTTCTTATACAAAACATACATGATCGGATCGGATGGAATGCGAAGTCGTGTTTCTGATGCGGTTCTCCTTCTAGGATGATCCTAATATAATCCTGAATTTATAAATATTAGAGTCCAATATCGTCACAGTTGTATACTCATGTTGCGTTTAATGTATAAACTTGGTTAGTTTATAAGATAATTTTTTTCTTAATACCGATAAATTTACATTACATAAAATGGATATTATAAAAAATAGATACAACTAAAGATAAATAATACAACTAAATTAATTATTTACAGATTTTGCATTGGGAAAAACCGTGGTTTTGTTATAAATTCATATATTTAACAATCTAATTAGCAAGTTTCAACTAATAAAATAAAACGTGAAAACATGACAAAAAAATTGTTACGAAACAATTGTTACATGAAAAGATTGACTACAGAAGACCACTTGGTATCAAATTTAGTTTCAATCTATAAAAATACAAAAAAAAAATTATATTCTTGTACATAATATTTTGGACAAAAGTGATATTAATTATTTAAAAAAATAATGAAAAAATACAGATTTTAATTTTTTTTTAATGCGACCATATAAATTTATTTACCAAAAATGCAATATGAATACTTTCAATAATTAAACTATTGTTTTTGAAAGAAATTGGAGAACATTTTTAATATTTATTAAAAAAAATAGAATTGAAGTACAATAAAAGGTAATTGCATTTTGTTAAAATATATACAAACATTTATTTTTTTTCTGAAAAGAAATCTTGAATTTTCGTTATTAATTAATATTACTTACAGATTTGTATATGAAAAGAAGCTGAATTAAAAATCAATTGAAATGAATTTGTCAAAAAATTTATAAGTAAATAATAAATATGTTAACTAGTGTTTTAGATAGATTGCTTGAAGAAAAAAATAATATTAATAAATAAACGATGAAAAATATTAATAAAAATACTTAAAACTTTTTGTTACTAAATTACTTTAATCTAATGATGCGGAATTCAAGTAATTTTAGTATGAATTTATCAATAAATGAATATATATACATATATTTGATTTGTATCCAATACTACGAAAATTTAGTAAAAAATGAAAATATTTATAACAAATTATCTAAAATTTTATTAGTACATTTGTAATTTAGTGTTATATTTTTTTTTAATATTTATCGTTATTAATTAGCATTATTCAAATTAACAAAAAAATAATAATTATGCTTGAATTGTGTAAACTGTTTTAGAAAAATTGAAAATATTTATAAAAGAAAAGTTAAAAAGTTTGTAAATAATTATTATCATCAAAATAATCAGAAATAAAGGATAGTTGAAAGGATAGTATCAATAAAATAAGTACCGTATTTTTTGAACTATAAGATGATTTATTGAAAAAAATATTTTAATTTACCTTCGGACCATAAGACGCACCCATAATTTGAGTCAATTTGTCTAAGTGCGAATGAAATGTTTTCTTGTCTTTACTTAGCAGTTTTAATTGTTCCTATTGATTCCTCCATTCTCGAACCATTTTCTCTGTTGGTGGTGAACCAAAATGTCTTTCTGATGCTCTGTTTCCATATTATTTTGCATAATTGATCACATTTAGTTCATAACTCACATTATATGAAAGTCATTTTTGTTTCATTTTCAAATAAGGCCATTGAGACCATTTTTATATATAAAAGGGTGCGTATTATAGTGCGAAAAATAGGTATACTTTAATTATGGAAAGTAATGTTTTGGAAAAAATAATAAATTGGAAAATTTTTCCAAAAAATCATAGAATCTCCATTATTAAGTAGTATAAATTAACAGATTTATATATAAAAGATACAGAATTAATGGTCTATTGAATTGTTATTATCAAACATTTTAAATAATAAATTTCGATTATTAATTTTGAATATTTCTTAATGTTTTGTGCATAAATTAAATCAAAATTATGGATCTATTGAAAAATTAATAAGTATACTTTAATTATATAAAATTTTGGAAAAATTTATAGAAAAAAATTATTAATTAATTTTGTAATATTTCCGAATTGAACACTAATTAAACAAAAAGTTGAAAATATGTAAAAAAAATCCACATTTATATTTCCGAAAATACATATTAAATATATTATTGACCATTTAATAAAATTAATTAGTATTAAAAAAAAAACATTATTAAAAAAAATGTAAGAAATTGGAACGCAACAACAAAACAAGTTTCCAATGTATATGGGATGGGTTTTTTTTGGGTCGAAAGAAGTGTTTCTGTGCCGCAAATATTGAAATAAAGTGAAATATCAGAAGTTTGCATAAATAATACACGAGTCTTATTTATAGATGCAACTGCGACGAGGAAAAAGCGGCGACAGACTAATTATTTTACTGTAAGTATAATTGAATAATTATGCAATAAAATTTTGCGTAGGCAAATACATTAATAATTGTAATAATTGAGTTGAATTATAATTAAACAAATATTGTTTACTAATTATAAAAATTACATAAATAAGCGTGTTTGAATTGAGATTATTTGTAAAAAATTACTGGAAAAAATAGGTAAAGAAGATTGATTGATTGATCGTCCTCGCGACTTGTAATTATATAATTACAAGTTTCTATTAACGAAATTGTTTGTAGCAAATAAATATATATATATAAAGAAAAAAAAGTTAAACGTAATTTAATTAAAGGATAATTCGTTGATGGTCGTGAGATGATACTCGGAATCGATTACGTCGACAGATCAGGAATGCCACTGCGTTATTCATTTCTGTAAACCATCTTCGCCACAAAACTGGTTAACAACGCGTTTCGGAGGTTCACAGACGTCGGCGGCTCAGAGGAGATTAAAGGGGGATTAACGCTGGGTTTCGCATAATCTTAATGTTGCGGCGGCGTGAAATGCGGATGTAATCGAGCTTTCGGGAAAAGCTTTCTCAATCTTTCTTCCATTCATAAGAAAAATAAAACGTACATAGAAACGGTGGCAAATCCCGACAACCATAATCCCGACAGTATCGAAATCTCTGTCCCTCACACAGAGACACAACTTTTCTTGTTCTTTACAAATCCCATTCGGAAAATAAAAATGAATCCAGATTGTCCTCAAATTGGTAAAAAAATATGTTACAATTGATTAATCCCGACAGAATCAAAATCCCGACAACCATAGTCCCGACAGTGTCTTTTTTTATGTATTGATGTAGACTTATTCTTAATAAACCTTAACAATCAGAAATAACATAAAATACAATTGTTACTTTCGGGATTTTAATACTATCGTTGTCGTGATTTGGAATATCGGGAATTTGACACAAAAACACGACTTCTGATGTTCTTTACAAACCCATTCGGAAAATAAAAATAAATCCAGATTATCCTCAAGTTGGTAAAAAAATAAAATCTTACAATTGACCTGGCTTGGTAGATGCTTGAATCGAGATTAATGAAAGGTTCGCGGCGACGACGTAAACATTCCGATGCAGCATAAATTAGATGACCACGGAGGAATGCGACGAATCCGAGTGGTCCTTCGGTGTCTACAAATTGGAATACCTAGTTGACTGATCTCTCCTCTCGCATCAGTAAAAACGATATATTTGTGAGGCATAAAATGATATTCCCACATCGGTATTTCTCTTCGCTTCGCATCTTTGCTTTCAGCCGTTCCGTATTTATTTTCTTTTCTTTTTTTGTTATTATTATTATTTAACGGTGCCCAGGGGGAAGCCGTCCAGTTTCACAAACAGTTCGCAATAAAGTTCCAATTAATTTCCATTTCGATGGATTTAATTGCCACTGCAGAGACACATAAACTGCGTCTAAATGCGAGATAATTAACAATGTGTACGCGTTGGGCAACATTTTAATATGTAACCTCCTTGCCAGTTTTGTTATTCATTTCTAGTTTACATTCACATTGCATACAGCATCTACTACTATACAGGACTAACTTCTTTAACAAGATAAAACCATACATTTCCTTCAGACATCTTCAAAAATCACCTTAACAAAAATCCAATAATGTAACAATATTTTTTGATTTCCTCACATTTCTGAAACATTATTTGACTTTATTTATAATCTTTCATGATAATCAAAACACAATCACCCTGTATATATATTAATATAGGAAACTACGATTGATTTTTTTTTGTTGCAACCCGCTCGTAATTTATGTAACTGCTTGCCATTTGGAAATATTAATTACAAACCGACAAATTGAAATCATGAAATGTCAATTATGCGCCGATCCGGAACGCAATCAGTAAATTGAAGTGCGCCGCCAATTTCATAACAATATTTCTTATAATCAATAATAATATAAGTTCATTATTTCCCCACATAAATCAAAATTATTAAGATTTATTCTCACATTTTGTAAAATCAATACTATTTCCCACATAACTCAAAATTTCTAATATTTATTGGCAGAAGACCACGATCGAATATCCTCTCATACCGTTATTATTTATTTACTAAAGATTGATTGAAATTGAAAAGTTTCATTAATGAAATTAATATTTTTTTTAAATATTTCTTTCATAAATCTAAATCTACAAAAATTTGCAACATTTAACTTTTGATTTTTTTTAAAACTATATGGTTTCATCTATATAGTTTGTTTTCTGAGAAGAAACAAATCATGAAATTAGCAGTATTTCCCCACATTTTTTTTTATTGGAAATACCCGCTCGTATTTGTATTTATGTGCTAATAAAGATGTTATTTATTCTATTTTAGTAACAAATTTTAAACATCAATCAAAAAATTTTTACAAAGAATTTTTTTAGAAAAAAAACATTTTTCTCATCAATCCATATACAATTTCATGTACAGTTTGAATACAACACAAGTACGAATTATTTTTACACAGATGTTGCGTTCCTAGCATATTTTTTTTTTGGTTGTTTGTTCTTGTTTTTGTGTATGAGGATTTTTACTTTTATTTTATTTTGTTGTTCGTCCGGCGGAATAAATTTGTTACAATTTACACAATGGGGACTATATAAAACATCGCTCCGGAATTCGGCCGAAATTCTCCATTTATTTTCCATAAAACCGCTCGCACGTAACGCGTTTTATTACAAAATTTTGTTACGTGCACACATTCCACTTCAACTTCAGTTTATTGAACGCAACGAACGTCAGAAATAAAATTTTAAAATTACATACGATACGTAACACAGGCTTTTATGAGCACGAATATAGAAAATACAATATTAATATAGATTAATCAATTAATTTCCAAAAACTGATTAATATTTATAACTAATTACATTTTTTACTTTAGTATTTTAGCCCTATTTATAATTAAAATTGAAAAAAAAATATAAATGTTCATTCTAAATTGTGTTAAAATATATAATGAAGTTATTTTTTTATAAATTTTATGTTATTTCAAAACAGTGGATATAATACAGTTGTAACAATATAGTAATATCAATAAAATGACAGTTCAATCCAGTTTGAAAATATCTAAAATTGTGAAAACTAAAATGTTACTTTGAGAACATTATTTTATTATTACATTTTTGCGTTTTTAACGTTGATCAAAACTATATGGTTGTAATGTCATGAAATGTCAATCATATTTAGTTGGAAAATCTCTAAAATTGTCAAAATAGAAATGTTAAATTTCTTAGTTTTGAACCTTGTATCAAAACTGTCAATAATATCCAGTTTGAATATATCAATCAAATTAAGTTTGGAAATATCAAAAATTGTCAAAACTTAAATGTTACTCTCAGAATATTATTTTATAGGTAAATTTCTTGCGTTTTTAAGCTTGAGTTATATTTATACGTTTTTAAATTTGAACAAAATTAAATGTCAGTGAGAATATTATTTTGTACTAAAATGTCTGCGTTTTTAATCTTGATTAAATGTTGTAATATCAAGAAATGTCAATCAAATTCACATTGAAACTTCTAGAATTGTCAAAACTTAAATGTTGTTTCCAGAATATTATTTTATAGGTAAATTTCTGCGTTTTTAAGCTTGAAACAAAACTAAACAGTTGTATTGTCAAGAAATGTCAATTATATCTAGATTGTCTATTTCAAATAATTATTTTAAAATTAGATTTTTACATTTTTACTTTTAATCAAAACTATATGAATGTAATGCCAAGAAATGTGAATCATGTCCAGCTTGAAAATATCAAAAATTGTCAAAACTTAAATGTTACTTTGAAAATATTATTTTATTGTTAAATTTCTGCGTTTCTAAGCTTCAAAGAAAATTATACGAGTGTAATGTCAAGAAATGTCAATCATATCCAATTCAAAAATGTCAAAAATATGTCAATCAAATCCACTTTAAAAATATCTCAAAATATTAAAACTGTAATGTTACTTTGAGAACATTTAAATCCTATCAAGTTTCAAAATGTCCCAAATCGTCAAATCAGAAATGTCACTGTGACAATATTCAATTGTAATTAAAATTCTGTATTTTAAACTTTATCAAAATAATACGGTTCTAATGTTAAACAAATGTCAATCGTATCCATATTGAAAATCTCTAAATTTGTTAAAACTGAAATTTAATTTTGAGCACTTTTTTAGTAAAATTTTTGCAGTTTCTTATTTATGAACCTTTACTTTTAGCAACTGGAAACAAATGATGAAATGAGTCGAACTAAATCGTTTTCAATTAATTCGATTGCAAAAAAAAAATATTGAATGCTTCAGTTTTCAGAATTGGACTATTTAAAGATGCTGTCGATGCGATTTTAAGAATTTTTCACTGGTAAATAGCTTTTAAGTGGTTAAGCTTAAATCGAGTTGGTATAAGGAAATCGCGAGGCAAAGAAGCAAAACGAAAATGTCGGGAGGAAACTAAATGGACATAAATAAGCATTCCGCTCCAATTGCCGTACGGCGAGATTGTTAACCTTCAGACTTCCGATCGATATTGTTAAATGCATTTGGAAGCGAATTCCAGACGAAACCGCAAAACCGTATGGAAATTCTTGTATCCGCATAAATAATTGCAAATCTTTAAATGTCGCAATTATTGCTGTTATAGTATACTTGTAACTAAACTTGAGAATGAAAAAAATAGTAATAAAAGGATAGTTAAGCATGCTTTTTTCTTAAGTGGTTATTTTAATTGAAACGGGCGAAAATCGTAAATTAACGATTGGACAAACAAGGTGTAAATTAGTTACTTCTACCTTTGGTAACCTTTTTTTTATGATTCTTTCTTCATCATCCTTCTGCTAGTATTTCTGCTCTGAAGCCGGCTCGAAAACCCGAAGTATAAATTATGTATTGGTGTATCTCATACAATGCACATAATGCACATTACTTTATAGGTGTTTACATTACCAGCAATATTTATAATGGGTGTCCGGGGACAAGCCTAACATATCATTCCTTTAATTACTTTATAACAATTCAATGGCGAGACTTGGCGTTACCTTTTTTTTCTTCATATATGTATTTCATTATTTTGTTTCTTTTTCTGCTCCTTTCGAAGTTTATGTTAGGCAGGAGACCTCACATAAATCAACACGCATTCTTTTATTTACTTACCTTTTTTTCTTCTTCCACATAAATATCACATACTTTTTAACACGTAACTTATTTTAAATGTTACGTTGTCCAATGAGAAAAGTAATTCTTATACAGCAATACATCCGCTTCGATCAGTTGGGATTCACTACAGTCCGGTTTGAAAATAAATCAAAAAAAAATAATTTTAAAAAATTAGTACACAATATTTTTTCTACTTAATTGATCGATTTCTTCCTTTTATGTAATCAAGTTTCTTATAGTGCGGTTTTAAAGATCTCGATTAGTCCGGATTATCCGCACTATGCCATATATTGCTACTGTATATTTATTACATAAATTGCAAATATTCTGGTTGTAAATTTTAAGGATTAATAATGATTCTAAAAAAGAAGATTTGTGAGTATTTTCCTGTATTGGAAATTGAACGCTGCACGAGCATTAAACGTAAGTAATCCAACAATTGTTTATATTTTGTGTTAAGAAATTTATTGTTTGTCTGTAAGCAAAGGATGAGAAGTCTTAATACTTCGAATTTACGGGATGATTGGGGAAATAAAATCAGCTTATAATTAGCGTGTACGGAGGACTGCATTATTGCATGCATGGAGTTGCGTGTTCCTCTATGAGTGAAGATCGTAAAACGCCTTATATATCTGCTAAACATTCAGGATTACGAAGATAAAATGCACAAGTTTAATGAGTTATATTATACGAAATGTGGCTTACATTCGTGTGTCTGTAATGTTTGTCAGGTATAGATTAGGAAGGTATAGATAATGTATTAATAATGCAGAAGAACGCCGATTATCCGTGGTAATTTGTTAAAGCACGATTAATTGAAAAACACGGTTAATACGAACATTCTTTTAAAATTTGCGTGTCTGTAATGTTTGTTTGTCATATCTTGAAACATAATGTTCGGATAAATTGTTGAGTCTTTAAAGAGATATTCAAGTAATGTTGTCTTGTCTTGAAACTGAATTTTAAGAAAGTGTTAAGTCCTTATGAAGATACTTCAGTATAAGAAATGCAATGTTATTTCCAAATATAAATAAATCAGTACATAAAAAAAACTTAACTACGTTTGTCTGTAATGTTTTCTTGTCATCAAAGTTGATATACCGGAAAAATGTTGAGTCCTTCAAAAAATACTTAAGTTAATAACAACATAAATTATTTTGTGTACCACTTTTATAGAATTATTTTTGTTGTTTTTGTAAAGTAAAATTTAGTTTATTTTCCAATTTTCAAGTCGTACTAATCAAAGCCGGTCTATGCGAGTTATTGCTGTATTATTTATGATAAAACTTGTATATGTGTGTCTGTAACGATTTTGTATAAATTCTGTAAAATTTTCTGTCAAAATGACAAAAATGTCGATTCACCAAATTCTTGATTTATCTAATGATAAGTTATATTAATTATCATTCAAATTAAGTAAGTGTGTAACGCTATAGGTTATATAATACTGTGTAATAATTCGTTTTTATAATGAATGATGATAATATAATATGTCAAAGTTAAGAAACAAATCTGTTGAGTCAGTCAAAATATATTCGAAAAGTAGAAAATAAATTAAAGTTTTCGAAGTGATTTGTAGGTAGAGAAAGAGGAAGGATCAATAAATAAGGGTTGAAGTTTCTTTGAGGTGTAGCGCTTTTGTAACAGTGAAGAAGCCTAAGGTGGTAATAGCGAAAAATCATTTTACGAGATGTTTACAGTTGAAATGTTATGAAGTTTTCGTGAGATTGTGACGTTAATCTCCATTAATAAATAAAAAAAAAACACGCAAAATGTTTCCGCGTGGATGTTTATTATCGATCTAGCGACACGATAAATATTTGCATTTATTGGGACAGCATCAACAACATGATTGATAATGACAGAAATGCAGTATTGTGAAATTCAATTAAATAACATTTATCAGGTCGACCTTTGACCGTTCGCTTTTAACGCTAATCAACAATAAGATGAAAAGAGGGTGTAAGAAGTAGTAGAAGAATAAAAAGTCCGAGCGAAGGCGCCAAAGAAACCATAAATAAAAATATTGTTTTCTTCTAAGTTTTCAGTAGGAATGTTACAACAGCGTTCTTGAAAAAATTGGCCGAAACTTTATTGGATTATTTATATTGTTATAAATGCGGCATTAAGAAACCTGCTGATCTCCAAAACTTGGGTAAAAGCACGCAAAAACCATATAATCCGTCTGCGGTTAGTTTGCAGCCCAGTTTTAATGACGGCACCTGAGCCCCTAAAGCGACAATAAACAGGTCGCTTCTATGAAAGAAATGAAAGGGAATTGTGAGGAGAGGAGCGCCGTCTCCTCCCTAATCCTGGCTACACGTAGTTTGTCACATCCACTTTTTATGGACACCTGAGCCACCGCACTTTATGACACCTCTAAAAGTAAAGATGCCCAATTGGCAAACAACAACAAAAAGATACAACAGTTTCCAGTCAAATCTTGTAAAATCAGGAATGCTATTCATATAAACATCTAGCGCCGTGGCAACGAAGGGGCGGAGCGGGCATCAATCGTAGGGGCGCAAATGATAGATAATAGTATTGCCTTTTTCTGCAGAAGGGGGGCGCAAATTGAATATTTGTCCCCTTTGATTTCATGAGGCTGTGGCGCAAATTTTACCCAGGCATAATTGAAACCATACTATGATGTATTAATCTTGATATAACTTATATTTGTATGCTGTAGCACTAATGTCTAATATTTTAACTTAATGATTAAATAACATTACATTTAGAACTAATTTGAACCAATACTTTTTGTAATATGGGGTGGAGCGAGCGACGATTCAAGGCGCATCTATCGTAGGGGCGTCAAATAGTATTGTTATTTTCACAGAAAGGGGGGCGCAAATTGAATATTTGTCCCCTTTGATTTCATGAGGCTGGGGCGCAAATTGTACCCAGACGCAACATTTCCTTGCAAACACCGATTAGTTGTAATTGCAATCGACAATAATAATGATAATGATTCGTAATTAAGAGGAAAAATTACTTAACACTTTCCTCCTCGCCCGTTGATTCGCTGGAATGCATTTTTCCCCGGGGCAATTTTCCGTTTCGTTTAAATCGGAATCCGCTTCCTGCTAATTGCTACCTCTCTTTTTTTTTCATTCTCTCTCGCGTAATACCTACAGTTTTATAAATCATCCGAACATTGCAACAAAAAAAAACATAACATCCAATTAATAGAAATATCTTTGCGCATTTAATAACAACCTTGATTCGATCGTAATTCACTTAATCGCTGCAAACTGATTGATTCCAATATTTATTTTTTGCAATTTCCACTGAATTTCCAATAAAAATACATAAATTCCTTTAAAAAAATATCAATAAAACAAGGCAGGCGCCTTTTACAAATTGGACAAAGCCATAAAGTCATAAAAACATAGCCATCACCTGTTTTCTAAAACTATTTGCTTTTTTTTGTAATGATTTTATCCGGTGCAACGACTTGCTGCGTCTCGCTGCAATGATCCAATAAATAATTTAGTGTTGTTGTTATTTACATGCAATAAATGTAGATCCAGAAGAGAGGAAATAATCTTTATGGTGTCGATATATTTGTTTTTCTTTTTTTGGGATGAAAGGTCGAGCCCGTAAAACCTCGTGGACCGTTAAAAATGCTCGCGTAATCAAACAATGAACTTAATTAACTGAAATTACCATAATAAATTCAAGAATTACTTGCGTCAGAATTGTCCACCTTAATTCGTTCTATCCTCGACGCACAACAGTTATTAATTAACGAAAATGTGCGCCACGAGCGTCAGCGTTTTTAGTTTCTTTTCTATTTTTTCTAGAGCATCGAGCATATTTCACATTCCTCATCTACGGTTTATCTTTGTGTTTTTTTTTGCTTATTATGAAACTGATAGAAAGTTCCAATTTCAAAAATATATTATTACAACATTTTCGCATTTGCAGAATGCATAAATTAATAGTATAATTGTTATGTATATTTTAGTAGTAAGAAATAAAACAAATATGTTAACAAGAAGAGAAAATGTACTTATGAATTACAATTTCTAGTTGAAACCTATTAAGATTCTGATGTAATAAAAAATAAATTGAAAAAAAATGATTTTTTCATTATTCTGCAAAATTGAACATTGAATAAATAATTGAATTGATTGTAATACAAAGAAATATTTTTTTTTGATTATTACATGAAAACTATATATATGCTTTTAACAAACCTAATAATCTTGTATGGAAATCGATTCATTAAATAAAATGCGAAATCAACAAGTTTGTTGTTACTATTAAACAAATATGTTAATAAAAAGAGGTGTAGTATGTAATTTTTTATTATTCTACAAAATTGGACATTGAAGAAATCGTTAAATAATTGAATTTTATTGAATTGGTTTTAATATATAGAAATAATTTGAAATTTTTGCTTATTACATAAAACTGCAAATAGTACAGATCAGGCAATATGCTTTTAATAAACCTAATAATCTTATATGGTTTTGTTTCTTTTTTTCCTGCTTATTTCATTATTCTTTGATTCATCATTTTGGTTTTGATTATTCCAGGTCATAATTTTCTTTAAACTAATTACATATAGATAAAATTGAACAATAAAGAAATCGTTAAATACAGATATCTCCTTATTCCTTACGAATTCCCTGACTTACAAACAAAAATTTAAAAGCTGTAATTTGCTGCAAGGAGATATATAGTGATAAAATTGTTACATATGTTTCTTTCCGTTTATTTTTAAATAATTGTGATGTCTACATTGAAAAGTATCGTTAAGTATTTTTTTTATTTTAATCTGTTTTTTCAAATTTATGCAGTTAGTAATACGGAATTATATGGAAATTGATTAATTGCATAAAATGCAAAAATAACTAGAAAAGTTTGCTATTTTTATTTTGTTGATTTACGTTACATAACAGTATTTGCATGATAAAATGCATAAAAGAAAGCTTCTGAGAAAATCATAATACTTATACAATCTTTTACAGTTATTATGTAAAACTAATATATCTTAATCAAAAATAATATTGTTGAACTATGAAAATGTTTTGATTATTAAAATTTTCATATATAAGGTACAACAATTAAAATATTTATATAAGATTTGTATACTGTGCCAATTTCTACAAGATATTACAAAAAATGTATTCGAATTCTGTTGAATATCTAATTATATACAGTGCAACCTCGGATTTCCGGATTTTTACTCGTATAGTGAAATACTCGTACAGTGAAACTTATTCAAAGATACACATAATATGTGTACACGAGTTTTTAAAATGATGTAGCACGCGCGCAATTCGGGACTTCTCTTCTCATCGTCACTCGTTATGCGAAACGTAGCCTGTTAAACGAGTTATTTTTCTTATAATTAATTTTGCTCGTTAAGCGATGTGCTCGTTAAGTGAGGTTCCACTGTACTCACTTCATGATGTACATTATAGATTTTTCGTAAAATAGTGAATTTTTACAAATTCGAGGCGTTGTTCGATCGTGTATTTTTCCAAAACATAATATGAATGTTTACTAATGACAGCATAAAAAACTCTTTACTCTGGTTTTGAAGCAAAACAAAATGTTAACAAATTTAAAACGTCAGTTCATTTTGGAATATTTTTTAGTAAATAAGTATATCGAGAAAACACTAAACGAATTCTTAATATATATGATGAAATAAGTAATATAGTAAATGATACTAAATATTGTTACATTTACATTGTAGTTATGTAATATTCGACAGCATTACAGGCAGACATTGGAAATATTTGTCTTTAACTAATCTTACTGTTTATATTGAAATAAGTAATGAAGTAAAATATACTAAATACTATTTCATTTACATTATTGCTAATTCATATTTGACATCATTACAGACAGATATTCGAGATGTTTGCGGTTGAAAACCGTTCATTGTTCCACCATTCACGTTTTCGTCTTCGAGTTTCAATTGGTTTGCATTGGGTACAATTAATTAATTTTTGGGTAACTAATATTAAAATAAATAATGTTCATTTGACGAATACTTGTCATTATTTTATTTATATTATTTACAACTTTTATTTATTTTTATTTGTTTGATGCTCCTCTACAGTTCTGAACTCGACGAACTTACTTTCTGTAGTACTCTGTAAGTTTTTCTTCTTTGATGTAATTTGGTTGTATTATCTTAATACTCTGGTTATTATACAATTATTTAATACGTTTTGA
Source organism: Nicrophorus vespilloides (assembly GCF_001412225.1). Lineage (NCBI taxonomy): Eukaryota > Metazoa > Arthropoda > Insecta > Coleoptera > Silphidae > Nicrophorus > Nicrophorus vespilloides. The sequence continues at coordinate 28,907 of NW_017098954.1, forward strand.
TGGTCTATATGTTTTTAAGTATAAATATTTTTTTTGTAGACAGAAATTTGAATTTTGTTTAATTTTTATTATTGTTGTTTTTTTTTGTTATGTTGCTATACATATTATCATTATTTTCGTTAAATTATTTCAAAGCTAAATTATGATTCAGGTAAAGACGGAGGGTAAATTCCGAGAATTTTTATCGTTTGTTTTATTGCCATCATAAAAATTAATCTTTCATTCTACCAACCTAACATTTTCAAAACAGTATTGCCAATGCATTTTTTTTTTTTGGTATAAAAATGGAGTAGAAAAGTTCAAGTTCATCAGTTCAAGTGAGGAAGAGCTTCAGTGAGGTTACCAGATTTAATTCATAGCATCAACACTTTGCCACCAATATTGAGATGTCAAATTTAGAAAACAACGTTTCCATGACAGCCACCAAGGAAATGATAGTAATCTCTAATAGGTGCAACGCGATAATGAAGGATTACATCAAAAATGATAATTTTGAATCTACAATGAGTAAATTTAATGATTTGCAAACAAGATTCAACGCACGTCTGAGGCAGAGATACCTTTGGCGGGAATGGATAATGGTGGATAAATTCAATCCGCTTACAGGAAGACGCGGCTCTATTTACCAAAACTCGCAGCCTAGCAAAAACATTGTGGATTTATGCGAAAAAATCCGACGAAGGTCGTGGAGGATTACAACGGTATTCGAATTTTCAAGAATTTTGAAGGAAGAGGATACCGAAGCTATTAATAAATTTTCATCATTCGTCGATATGATTATCAAATGGTTCACAGTTTTTGGAGGAAAGAAATTAGAGTTTGTCGAAGAAAATCAA
>NW_017098954.1:29747-86522 GCF_001412225.1 Nicrophorus vespilloides
ACCGGGAGACGCGATGTTGTCATTGTTGTTGTTTTATCGAAAGACCAAGTTGGGGTTTGGGGTTTCAAGATGTCGTTCATTAACTACTCCTTACACTATACAATGGAACCTCTCTTAACGAGTTTAATCCTTTCCTAAATTTCCGGATTTTTACTCGTATAATGTGCAATCGCAAGTCGTGCAATCTGGGACGTAATGGGAAGTAATGTAGTAAATTATACTAAATATTGTTACATTTACATTGTAGTTATGTAATATTTGACAGCATTATTGGTAGACATTGGAAATATTTATGGTTAACAAATTTTACTGTTTTTATTGAAATAAGTAATGAAGTAAAGGATACTAAATACTGTTTCATCTTCATTATTGTTATGTAATATTTGACAGCAATACAGACATACATTCAAAATGTTTGCGGTTAAAAAACGTTCATTGATTCCTTTTACAAAGAATCACGTTTTCGTTTTCGAGTTTCAATTGATTTGCATTGTGTATACTTAATGGCTTTTGGGTAACTAAAGAATGTGTTTTGGCTGCGAAGACCACAAGTGTTTTGCAGTGCATATATATATATATATTTTTTTGTGGGGTCCTCTTCGGACCTATTGGGTCTTTTGTACATTATGAATTATCATGCAGTACATTGTAATTTCGTGGAACGTCGAAGGCTGTGGCATGCTTTTGTTCAGTTAATCCCCCTATATATGGACCACATCCTCCTCAGTTTTATCGTCTCGCCATCCACGTCTGGGGACACACCGACATTATTAATTCCTAAGATCCATTTCAGCGTTTTGGGCTGACAACAAAATGGCAGTTCCCATGAATGGACGAAGAATGCAAACAGAAAACCCATACATCAAAAAATAAAAATAATATGTGGGACGTGGCGCCTTTTAATAATGTCCGTTACTAATGACCATCCGTGCGTTATTATTATTATTTCTCTGCACGTTTTCATTTTTGTTTACCTGTTTATTTTCCTTATTTTGTATATTGCCCTGTGCTCGCTCGCAACAAAAGGATCAAACGCTAAAATGGGACCTGGTCTGACGCGGACCGTGGATAATACGATTAAAGGATGAAAGCAGTCGGAATTTACGATTATTTATTCCCCCTTTCCGGGGGCCTTATTACCGAGAAACACATTTATATGATGATTGTTTGCAATTCTGGATGCACGTTCCTTTTCAGACACACACGAACATCGGACGACGAAGAAAAAAGGAAAAATATATATGTTATATGTATAAAAGGAGAAACGGACGCTGCAAGGACTTAACGTCACGCAGGACAATACGTTTATTAATATGTTTCTGTCCGAGGTTTCTAAACCACGTTTCATTTTTCTTCTTCACCTTTGATTTCATTTACGAGCAGCCCCTTAAAAACCATTCCACGAATACACAGAATCTGGTTTACACATAATTAAGGTATTCCCAGACTAAATTCTGGTATAAAATTTCATTCACATTTACTTCTTTTTTATGAAATAATTTAATCCTTTTCGTATAAAGGAGCGTACACACCAACCACAACTTATCAAGTTGTACTTTCATATCCCATATTGTAATTAATTTAGATATTTTTGTATATAAATTATTTTGTTTATCACCTACTCTTTCTTACTCAAAATTTTCGCTAATTGAATTAGTGAAAACTAAGAGTAAACTTAGCGTAATAGTAAGTCAAAAAGCTGTATACTGTCTGCTTGTTTACATCAAAATATATTACAAGTCATAGTAGTTCAACATACCGCAAGTTGCTTGATGATTTGTTTCAGAACACAAATAGAAATAGAAATAGATTGAACTCATTTTATCTAATATCTTTTTTTAATTTGATTAATAATCAATATACCACTATTTGGTAACCACGGCACTTCCTAAAAATCGTATGAATATGAATTAGTTGATAAAGACGCCATCTATATGTCATCCTACGAACTTATTGAACATACATTGAAAAATAAATTTGTACCATTTGATTTATCGAACATAGTATGATTTCAAATATAAAGTTTTTCTATTTACTACATCGTATGCTATTTCCTATATAAAAGATATGTTTGTCCTGAAAATTTTATTCCGCAAGAGGCGGAGAATCTCATGCCGGTCTCCGCTAATATGTAAGCTATGTAATATTTATAAAGTTTATTAAATCCGAAAATGTTATTGTGCTATTTACAGCTGTCAAAAAATATTGTTTTACAAAATAAATTTATGAATAATTTGAATGTCACTCATTTTAGAAATACAAGAGTGTTTAGTGATAATTGAATCGCTGTTTGTAACAACGGAGCTATTGTTGAGTTAAGGATGTCCGTGGGTAGGATTGTCGTAGGTTCAGAAATAAGCTTTGTTTACCAAAAGAAGTATTTTTAGAATATTAGGCGAAAAAATTATGGAGCGACAGCGAAAATAGAAATAAACGTGTAAATGCAGGAAGAGTAAAATATGAATTTTGCTTAGCAGCGGCGAACGACGTTTAGTTAAAATATATTGAGATTTTTGTTGAAATGGGTTGTGGTGACGATGATGAGCGGTCGTGAAATGGTGGAGTTAACGTTTTCGCTGCGGAGAGAAACCAGAACAAAAGTGACTCAAGTGATTTATAGAACAATTGAATGTAAAGTGTACAAATAATAGGAGGCATAGGCCGTGGAATGCGTTGATCGTACAAAGACAGAGAGCGAGAGAGAGAGGAGAAGACAGGAATTGTCGGAGAGAGAGGAGAAAAATGACGGTGATTTAGTGTTAATAATGCGCGAGGGACAAAGGAAGGTGCCGCTGATCATGTCCGATCATCGGTCTGGTCTGGATGTTTGAAGTCGCTGGAGGAGGAGGAAGGAAATAAAAATGTTGGGAAAGGAAGTCCATTTTATTTATCGTTTATTGCACGGCGATCGCGATTTGCATAATGAATGGCATCGCACATATAGACACGAAGTGGCAATTATGCGGACAGACAGAAATCCTTGCCAGAAGAGGCTGTTACCGGTGCTCCTTCCTCTCCACGTCGATGTCTAGGCTCAGCGCTGATAATAAATACTTCCTTCCTACACGTCTCGACTCCACGGTACTACTCTCCTTCTCTCTGATATAATTCACATCATCGAAGTCGTTCCCCATATAAGACCACGAGAGATGCAAGATGTAGTCCTTTGACTTCGCTTCGAGCTGCTCTTTCGCAACTCGGGCGGTGGCGCCTGCCGCTCGATGGGCGCCGACCGTCGCGGCGCCTAAAATTCCCGCTGTCGCGGGAAACAATCGCAAAAAGTTGCGAGGCTCCTCGCGCTGCGAATTTATATTTCTCGTACACTATAATTATTGTTTTCCTTGGGATATTGGGTTACGCTAAATATAACTATTTGGTAAACAGGGGGTATTTCTGTAAGTACACTTCCTACACTTCATCATCGTGTACAGCAAAAATGCTGCACGACTAATAGCAAACATGTCGTGGCATAAACTGAAATGCATATGCTTCTACCAACATCTTGATGAAATTATTCATCTTAAATCATTTCGAAACCTCCAAAACAAAAATATTTGTCGCAGTCAAATAGTTATTTCAGGAAAATAGTTTCTCTCTCTCTCTCTTTAGGCAATTAATATTTGACCAACCAAATAGCTTTCTAATAAACCTATATTATAAACGCAAATAATAAAAGGAATTAACATCACATTTTAACTCATACTTAAAACTAATTGTACATGAATATAAGAAAAATCTATTTCCCTATAAGGATTAACCACCAAGGTCCAATATTTCTTGTCTCTTAGTTCTAAATTTGGATTTAATATCACATCAAAAATGAAGAAGCATTTAGAGAAGAATTAAATTTGAGAAATTGTACTGTTTTGAGGTTTAGTAAAACCTTTTGTGTTTTCGAACACATTTTAGGAAATCATAAAGTTTGTTCGAAAACTAAAATAATTTGCCTGAAAACAATTAGAAAAAAAAAAATCTTTTAGAATATTATAAAAATAACAGTATTAAAACAACCATAAAAATATACAAAATATAAACAGAATTATTCGAAAAACAAAACTATAACAATTATAAAATATAAAAAAATCTTCAATAAATTTGATTTAAAAATCTATTGCAATAGTGGAATTTGATAAGCTATAACGATTAAAGTTTTAAACAAATTTTGAAAAATTAATAACATTGCAAAAATTATAAAATTACATAAAATAAATACAATTATTTAAGAAAATTTAGTGGAAACTTAACATCACTTAACATATGAGGAAGGAGATTTTCTTACACTCTTCCTACGTATATTATACGTAATTGTTTGATTATTGGAAGGAACTATTTGAGAATTAAGGTGTTCGACTGATGTTTGAACAAAAAGACATTTTAAAATCAGAAACTGAAAACCGAGTCGGAAATTTCGATTTCATGGACCAAATTGTTTGTGTATCGAGGAGTTCGAGAACCGAGGTTCCTAGAAAAACAAAACAATCTTAAACCAGGAAAGACCTCCAAAGAATTCCGTTGAAGGTGTTCAAAACATTATATGAATGACTGAAAATAAACGCAGACAAGACACTAATTTTGGATTTCATAGACCTATTTGTTTGGGACTTATGGAGTATGAGAACTGAGGTTTGCAAACAACAAGAGATTCTTAAACCTAGAAAGGCTTTCAAAGAAATTGATCAATTGATTAAAAACACAAGTAATAACGTTTCTTGAACCGAACTATTCATGAATTTAAGAGTTCGAGTACCGAGTTTTCTAAAAAAAAAAACAGGAAATTCCTAAACCAGGAAAGTCCTCTAAGTAAATAACATTAATGACTTTTTATTCCATAGAAGGTGTTCAAAAATTTATACTAATCGACTGAAAATAGACACAGGTAGTGACGAGTAAATATCAAGCACTGATTTGGATTTCATGGACAAAACGATAACATCATTAATAGAATTGTTAATACCATTCATGGTGCATTGTATTATTGATTTTTTCTAAGGGATTTGAAAATGTAAATTCGTAAAAAAATGTACATGATTTTTTTTATAGAATAATGTAATTTAGTACAGTGGCCACAAATTGGTGACTCGCGATCTCTGCAGTAATTTGATGGGGCTCGTGAATACATATTTATAGTCACATTTTGTTAAAACAAAAAATATGTCCCGTCAGTTGCTTTCAAATCGTGTAAATAATTATAAAAAATTAAAATCTAAGTATTTAATAATAATGTTAAATTCATGGAAAGCAACTGAACATAAGATTAATCTGGAAAGGTAATTTACAAATAAGGAATATTTTTATAAAAAAAAAAGAAGAGAAAATTCATCTAAACGGAAGATTAACCCGCAAAGGTCATTTACAAATTAGGAGGAAATATATTGAAATTGATTATAAAACATACCAGTAGTTTTAACCTCTTACGTTTAATGATAAGTTACAAATTAGAAAATATATGATAACATTTGAATAGATTTTTTTAAATATTTAATGTTATGTAATGTTATCATTTACAAAACTGTTATTTAGACTTCTGTGTAATTATAAACCATGAAACATGTAACAAATAAAAATTGTAAAATAAAATAAACTTGAGTTTTTGCAATTGTTGAATTTAGTTTTTTTCCAAGATTATGTTGTAAATATTTTTAACTTATGATAAAAAATTGCAATTTGTACGTATGAAGTTAGATAATTAATAAAGTTAATTATTAATAATGAAAGATATTCCTTATGTCCAGTGTTTAATGTAAGGATGATGATGATGATACCGGTTTCATATGATCATACCATTTTAGTAGACCCTGAATGATGGAGGAAAAGGGGGCTCGACTCGTTGCGCATAAAGTATGGATATATCCTCTCGAACATGCATTGAAATTAATTTCCGTTCGGAGTTGCTGACATTAAAACGGACACGGACAGCTTTTGCTATTTTTTACCAAACGCATACTATTAACACTGAAAACTCACGCGGAGAGAGAAAGGAATTTAGAAATGCACAACCAACCGACTGATTTGTATCTCATTTATATTGCGATTTAACAAGAAAATACTTCCCCACAGATATGCAAACTATTCTCAATGTTGTTTTAACTTACATTTTAGTAAATATAACAACAACAACATTGTTGTCGTTATTTATGAGTAAAATTTGCAACAAAATAAATTCTTTATACTAAATTTTACTATAATACTTATTTTTTTTATTTTTAACAAAATTTATCTGTATTAATTGATTGAATTAATTTATCTGTAAAAAATAATTGAAATTAATTGTTTTTATCAATTGAAATGTTGCCAACCAAATTTAGAGTAAACAAAATTGTACCTTATTTTTAGGTTAAAAACAAATATTTTATTTCTGTAACCATAGCAATATTCAAAATAGTTCTAATTGTTTGAATCAATTGAAACTGACTGAAATTAGATGAAAAAATATACAGTTTTAATAAATTAAAAAATGCATAATTTCTGTTCTGTTCTTTACATTAAATTTATTTTTTTTGTATACTTAATTAAAACAATAGTCAAAATTGTTTTCGTTTTAATCAATTGAAACAAATTTTGTCAACTGTTTTTTGCTGCAACTTTAATTTCTGTAAACTTAACAACAAACAAAATTGTGATTGTTATTCATGACTGAAATTAACTGAAAAAAAAAAGAATGTGAATTTCGTTAACTAATTTTAGTGAAATTTGTCAATTTTGTTTACAATAAAAATAATTTCAATATACTTAACAATAATATCAATTATTTTTGTTAATTCTGTCTGAAAAAGAAAATTTGTCAACTGTCCTTTTAACATTATATTTAATACTTGTAAACTTAAAAAGAATCAAATTGCTTTAGTTATTTATAACTGACATTAACTGAAAAAAAAATATTGTCAAAGCGAAATGTCAATTAATTTTAGTGCCAAAAAAATAAAATTTGTCAACTGTTTTTTTTCATTATATTTAATTTTTGTAATCTTAAAAAGGATCACAATTGTTGTTGTTATTTATGACTGAAATTAACTGAAAAAATAAATAATTGTCAAAGTGAAATGTCAAATAATTTTAGTGCAACCAAAAATTTATTTTGTCAACTGTGTTTACAATAAAAATAATTTTTGTAAACTTAATAAGAATCACAATCGTTTTCTGACTGAAATTAGATGACAAAATAATTGTTTTAATCAATTGAAAAAAAAATGCACAATTTCAAAGCAAAATGTCAACCAATTTTAGTATAACCAAAAATAAAATGTCAACTGTTTTTTTACATAATATTTAATTTTTGTAAAATTAACAAGAATCACAATTGTTTTTGTTATTTATGACTAAAATGATCTGGAAAAATGTTTCAAGAAATGTATAATTTTACAGCAAAAATGTCAACCAAATCTTGTGCAACGAAAATTTAAAAAAAAACTGTATCGATTTATATTATTAAATTGATTTCAATTCAGAATTTTATAAATATTTGTCAAATAATTTGGATGAAACATAAAAAAAAATTCAAACCGTATTTATTTTCAGTAAACATAGCAACACAATTGTTGATATTTATGACTGAATTTATCTGCGACGATTAAAACAATCGTCCATTGCAAGGAATGCGCAATTTCACAGCGAAATGTCAAAGGGTTCAAACGAAATTATAAAAGTGTTTCGGGATGAAAGATCACGGAACGTTATTTCCCCCCTACATTAATTTGTAACAACAAACCGCGCAACAATAGAGCAAAAACTCTTTCTCGTCGTGGTCGCAGTAGTTGCCATATATTAAACGGACAAGTTTATCTTGAAATCTGCTCTCATCTAGAATGATTTATACAAATTGTGTCGCAGCCTGAAAACGCATTTCTCACAAGCAGATAAAAGCGAAACGAAAGTTATTTAGCAATGTGTAATTTTGAAATATACTTATGCATACACATATAATATATAAATAAATAAATAAATAAATATACATGATTTTCGTTACAATTTCCTGTCACGCAATTGGGCGAACGAAAGGTCCGCAGTTTCTACAGCTCAAAGGTCAAAGTTCTCATTGTTGCAGCATTGTCTATGTTAATGAACTTCTGCGTGCCGGATAAAGTCTGGCAATGATTGAATCTTTAATTACTTCGATGGAAACGCTGAGATAAAGTAGTAGTGGTGGTAGCAGCATTACGTTTTACTGTTCGCAATTAAATGACGAAATCATAAATTTTTAAGACTCATTCTGGTCCTGTTATTGCATTTCGTTATCTTCCGTTTAAGAGGGAATGCAGAATGGAAACACAATTTGACATTAAATGTGTGTGCTAGGTGTGTGTGTGTGTTTTTGTAGTATGCACATGGAATAGGGTGTGAGTGGACTTGGAGCATTGGAAATAATGGAGAAAGCGGTTTAAAGTGTCTTTTAGTCTAGACTAAACTATTTAGCGTCCATCATTGCGAACGCACGTATTGTGACATTAATGATTATTTTGTCTCCACAACCAAATCGTTATTCGTTTTTAATAAACATTGTACTTTNNNNAAAAAAAACACAATTCACTCGAGATGTTTATTTAAGATTAAAGCAACTTAAATAATACAATTGTTTCTTTTGTCAGTAATAATTTTGATATTTTTTATTAAATTTTGAATTTTTGTGTAAATAATCATATGTTTGGACAAACAAACAATTATTTTCATCAAACAATTGTCTATAACAATTTTTCTAATTCTTTTAAATTATTATTCTATTTTTTTATATTACTGTTTAAAAATTATATTATATAATTATATTAGTAAATAAACAAGAGCTTTAGTATGAATCACTGCATTTTTTTTGTTTAAACATTTACTTTTATGTTATCAAATAAGGTAAGGTGTAAGATAGAAAATGGAATTGTTTTGGTGCGGTGCGGTTTCTAACTTTTATCGTGACTGTTTCCTTTTCTGGACGTAACAAAGTATTTTTTCACAGAAACAATTGAAACAAACACATACAGCTGAGTGACCCAGTAAATTATCTCCCATGACCCACAAACGTGTCGTAACCCTAAGCATATTTTTTTTTGTAGTTTCAAATAAGAAACAATGTGCAAATATACCGCAAATAAAAAAACTCATCATTGAACCACTTCCAGTTTAATATGTTTGATGTACCGACATATTTAGCAAATTATTATAATTTTTACTAAATGTTGTTTTAAAAATTGGGTAAATTTGTTTTCTCTTTGTAGTCAAATATACAGTAAAATCTTAAGTGTTTCGAATTTTTATTGTCTATAATGATGGTAAAGAGATTTTTTAATTGTAAACTACTTCGTGCAAGAATAACTGTAATTCTAGACAGATGTTTTTTCTTATGTTGTTTCAATTGTATCTTGTGTAATATTAAATTGATAATTACCCCGGTGATTGTTTTAATTAACAATAATTTCCTTAAATCTATATACTAAATCTAATGTTTTTTTTAACGTTTAAGTCTATCAATTACTCTGATCTGATTATAATCAGGTTAATAGCTCGAATATTAGTATGAACAGAGCCACATTATGGTTGTCGAGGGCTCTAGGCTCCAATGAAGTAGAGTTTTGTAATCTAAGCAATATTTTTGATTTCTACTTCAATTATATTTCGTGCACCCCAAAAAGTCTCGTGAGCCCTAAAAATCTGTGTGGATCCTAGACATTGATATTACCAATGGATAGGATGGCCTTGGGTATGAGATTCCAATTTATCTTCGAAAATGCTACTAAACACTGTTATTGGATTCTCAATGAGATAGATATGGAGTTCTTCATGATATTTCTCGAACGTTTTGATTGAAATCAATGGATAATTTGTATGTTCAATTTGCTGGCTGTATCCCACAGTTGAATACCATATGTACATACAGGTTTCATTATTAACTTCTATATTACTAATTTATTCACTGATAATACCAACAATTTCCCCAATTACCAATAAAGATTTATAAACTTGATTTCCAATTGTTTCCTCTTAGTTTGAATGTGTTTTTTTTTTCTAAGAAAACCTTGTGTTGAGAAAGATTTGGGCAGATCTTGGTCATTAAATCTTATAATTGGGAAAGTGCCTTTCTTTAGTGTGGTTGTGATATGTTCAGATTACATCTCATTAACCGATGTTCTCAATTTTTTGAGCCATTATCTACATAATATTGCAAATATTCAAATCATCAGCGAATGTTGCAATTGAAATACTAGGAATGTATAGTAAATCTTAGGTAAATCATAGTTCATAAAACACTTGTCTGTGGCTTTCATTACTCTATTGCAGGGTTGGCCAGACTTCTTGCAGCAAGAACCGCACCTAAACCGTTTTGGTATAATAATTTAAAAAAAATCTCAATCATAATATAAAAAATTAATAATATTTGTGTTTTGTTGTGGATCAACTAGCTCTTGAAGAGTAGCATGCGGCTTGCGAGCCACAGTTTGGCCACTCCTCCACTTTTTTCAGTAATATTTTATTTTTAGAATATTTAGTATTTATATGTTCTATTGTTGTCAGTAATGAAATTTGACTTCAGATTTATATAAAACCTATAAGAGCGTAGTTTACCAATTCCAATTAATTATAGATTTATTTTAATTTGCAAATTTTGTAAAATAAAAACTGTTAAGGAAAAAAAAAATTTAAATTAAAAAAATTGTATAGTTTTTGAATAATAATAATTACATATTTGAATTTACATTTTTTTTATAAAAAAATATTTATATTATTGGTTTAATTATACTTCTTTTTTGTATACTTGTTTTGTGTGACAGAAAAACACAATTGCCTTGGATTAGTAAACATAATTAGATGAACTGAAATGAAATATTTTTTAATTCAAATTTATTTTTTCTGTTTTAAACGAGGAATATTTGTATTTAAGTGTAATCGTTGAAGCGTACCCTGTACTATTTGAATTTAGTATATATTTTTTGTTTAGTTGTGCAAAATGAGCCGAGACGAAAATCATGTAAATGACCATTGTAATGGTGCACCTTGTATATGGGCAGTAATCCATATAAAGCGGTATCTTGGGTGTCATTTGGCATCAATAAATCTGAAATTACCATAATTATGATGGAATGCGCGCTTGTCGGTGCGATTTCTTTACGGTCAGGGTGTATGACTAAGCAAGCCTCGGATATCAATCAAAAGGAACATGATTGATTTAAAACGAACGCTAAGTGTATATGGCTCTAATCACGGTGATTATGGTCGAACCACGAACAGACAGAAACAGTCTTCGTGTGTAAGAAAGAGGAGAGATGTTTCCAAAACGGCCGGACCGTCTTCAACCTTTGCGAGATCTGCTTCTTAAGATGAAGTCAGTGTAAACAGAAACTCAGAAACCAAGAGGTCGGCGCCAGCACACGCTATACGACCTGAGTGAGTGATGAAAGACATCGTCAAAGCGCCCACAATAAATACACACACACACGTTTATATGTGTATACACGCATACACACTTATATTACTCAGTTGGATTATTGACCTCACAATACTTTAACGCCGGTGTTCAAGAGATTAAAGCACATTTTCAATCGCATTTTTAAATACCAAATGGAATCAATTTACGGCAGCGCGACTTTTCGATTACGCAATCGCAATAATGAACGATCAAATATCGATTCGCCGTGTCGGAGTGGATTTTAATGGGAGATGGAATGGAAAAACGGTTCGCTTTTCTTGGGAGACACACCGTTCTCGTCTTAATGGTACAATTGTCCGGGCGTCGCGCGACCAAATGGTAAAACGATCCGTAATCGTCGCACTTAATATAGATTATAATGGGTCGTTAGAAAAAATTTACATTTCGTTTTGTGGGCAGAGCTCTGTCGACATCTCGGATTCTCTTGAAAATTTTGCAACCTCCTCGACCCAGATTCTTCACCTTCCTTTTTTTTATCTTCTCTATTTACACTTCATTCTCTATATTTATTTTAGTTTTTTTTATTGCTTTTACTTTGTTCCTGTTTTAGACTTAATTGTTTAATTGTTCTCATCCCAAACTATTTATGTGTAATCAGATCAGAGGCTAATACTGGCTCTGGACTAACACTATTTGGGGGACCTCGATTTACAGTGTTTGCATGTCCTCATCAAATACTGCTTGGGTATCCTAGCCTTTTCTGTGGCCCTTATATAATATTCTTTTGGGGCCTCGATGACACTATTTGATGTGCCTTGACTAACAGAGTCACACAAACAGTATTAGTAAAGGGCTCTCATTCTTTACTAATTTGGTTTAAAAGGGCTTGAAAGCAGCCCATAAAGACCATACTTTTACCCGTCCCTGAATCAGATTGGATAGATTTATTTACCCTTAATTGGACCACAAAGGAATTATTATAAACTCTTTTACTTATTTCATTTCAATATTGGCATTAATATTTGTATTATCACTTATAAAAAACCGAGATGAAACTTGCTAAAGTATTGTTAAGCAAATTATAAGATCAGATAATAATTGAAAGAGTGATACATAAACAACAGGATATTGACAATTCCGCTGTAGCCTGAAATATTTTAGTAATTTTTATAAAATATTTTAGTTTACTTATATTTTTTGCTTGTTCCAAAGAATTTTCTATCTAATTAAATAGAATAAATGCATATAATTTTAATAATTGTACAACTTCAAATCTTTAATTTTTTCAGTCCCTTCAAAGTTTTTTTTCAGTAATCTTCGTTCACATTATTTATATTTATTTTTTAATTAACGTATCACCTTTTGAAGAGGCCTAGTGGGGCATTATTATAATTTTCTAGAAAATGTACAGAAAAGAGGAATTACCATTTAATTTGGTTGGTATGTCAAGGGATGAATCTTGATCCGATCTTGATTAAGTTGACGAAATTGCCTTAAAATTTGTTGGGTATAGAAATTTAGGAATTTCTAAGCCCTCAAAAAGTTATACCATAACTGAGGCAATACTCACCAACGTTTTTTTATTCAATCTATAAGTTTTTAAAGTATATTTTCTGTAAACCTTTAGCAAGATTTTTTTTTTAAATTGCATATATTTTTTCAGTCTCTCCAAAGTTTTTTTTCAGTAATCTTCGTTCTCATTATTTATATTTATTTTTTAATTAACGTACCACTTTTTGAAGAGGCCTAGTGGGGCATTATTATAATTTTCTAGAAAATGTACAGAAAAGAGGAATTACCATTTAATTTGGTTGGTATGTCAAGGGATGAATCTTGATCCGATCTTGATTCAGTTGACGAAATTGTCTTAAAATTTGTTGGGTATAGAAATTTAGGAATCTCTAGGCCCTCAAAAAGTTATACCATAACTGAGGCAATACTCACCAATGTTTTTTTATTCAAACTATAAGTTTTTAAAGTATATTTTCTGTAAACCTTTAGCAAGATTTTTTTTTAAATTGCATATATTTTTTTTCTGAACTTTCTAATTAAGAAAAAAACATTATTATTATATAAATTTGTAGTGTGTTGTGAGAGGATTGGATGTAATTCTCTAATGGCGTTAGAAATAATACTTATAGTAAAAAGTCCGTGTTGTACTAGTATCTATACTAATACTAAATAATGTTTTTTTTTTCTTTTTATTGCTGATTATGAATTTCAAATTTCTTTAAACATATTAAACCGAAAAGAAAAAAATAGTTTCATGCCTGTAATATTAATAATAATAATTGTATCTATAGAATGATAATTTCCATTGGATGGAAGAGAGGTGCAGCGAATAATACAACACAAGACAACGCACACATACAGAGAATGGTATCCGATGCAACGAGGTGTGGTATTTTAGAGTTTTTCCACCACTCGACTTGGCGCTCTTTTATTTCATATTTCTCAGGTGCTATTGTAAAGTTCCTTGATATATTACTACTATAATCGGCGCAAAAAATGCCGTCCGCATAAATATTTAATAGCCTTTGTAATATAAGGGATTTAAATATCGACGAGGATTCAAAACCATAACTGAAGTCTCCTATATCTATATGTGTCTATATATATAGGTATACTTATAAGCGATGTATGCAATGTGTACGGCGCGATGTTCTTCTCTTCGGGCGGAATGCATACATATCGAATATATGTATTTAAATTAAATACAAACAACGTAGGGCATGAGAGAGAAAATAAAAGGGGGAAAAAAGGGAATAAGGCAAACAAAAGTGGGGAAAAAATATTATGGTTTGTGTGTGTGCGTGTGTATATTACATGTATGCACGGAGCCCAAAGACTTCGCGTCACGAAGTAAATATTTATGATGTTTGCACTTCATTGTATATGTTATTTTGGTTCTGGGGAAGATTTCTGTTCAAAATAGATAAAATGTATAAAAAGAAAACTTTATAGAAAAAAAAATTGTATTATATATTATATCATAAATACAAATGTATATATAGGTTTAATTTATAAACACGAAAAGTAAAATGTCTAGAAGTATGAAGTTATTGTCATTTGAGTAAACAAACTTGCTTATCCTAAAACAGTTCGAAAACCGAAACCATTATACTAACATCACATGTTGATTTTAAATAAAAAATAGATTTGTTACTTAAAGGAGATTTTCCGACTTCTTCAAAATCAATTTAAAATGAAATGTCTTTTAGAGCGATAAATTTCCTTCCCCTCGGTGTATTTTCTTATGAAGATGGACGCATTATTATTACTAGTCCACGTACGTCAAATATCTTAGGAAGGCACTGGTTATGTACAAATTTCACTATCTTAATAGTCAAATTATTGTCATAAAAAGATCTTTAGTTACTAGGGTAAGGTTCAAATGTATTAGAGTTTAGTACATTTGAACTTTGTTTGTAGAATACAATTCGCTTCTAAACGCAGAAACTATTACATAACGTTAAAATCTCACATACTTGATTATCAGCTACGTTGTTTTTAGGACAAAATTGATACATTTTTGTTTTGGTTTTTTTGTATGTTATTGTATAAATTTCACTGAAGTAATGAAAAGTCTGTGAAAACGTTACATCAAATCTTGATTAAAAAATTACATTTTTTGTTTAGTTTTCCTAAGTATCTCACTCATTTTCTCGTACATCGTATTTTTTATCCTAAACGTAGTTCGAAAACCGAAATTATTATATTTTTCAAATATTTCATATTGTCGTTTTTTTTTAAATTTTAGAATCATCATTCTATTCGAAAATCCATACATTTTTTGTTTTACGTTCGTGGAGCGAGGTTATCAATTATTTATGTTATAGTAAGAATGAAAAGATTGATACATTTTTTTAGTTTATTCACAAACTTTATGTAATTAATTGAAAGAAAATACAAGGATTTTTCTTTCTATATAATATTTCTCTAGAACATAATTAGCAGTTTGAAAACCGAAACCAATATACTCTCTAAATATTTGATTGACAGTATGTTTTAACCGAAAATACACTCGGAAATATATGTTGATTTCATGTTTGGACCGAAGTTTCATTGTATCTATTTCACTGAATAAATGGAAATGTTCGGAAAGTTTTACATAAATTGATTGATTATGATACGTTTTCAACAAAGAATTTTCCAACTTTTTCATTATTTTCCATATTTTTGTTTCCTGGTATTTATTATTTCGTTGTATAAAATAAGTTCGTTATATATTTACAACCAAAACAATTGTATAATATTAGTACTTTCTCCAAGCAAAAATAAATATGAATATAAGAATTAAGTTCTCTCGCATTGCGAAAATAATAATAAGGCCGAAGACCTCTTCGGGCTTATTTGGTCATGGTTAAAAAAAGAGCGAATAAAGTTCGTGCGGTGCAGAAGAAATAAACGGCGAGACCTTTGGGATGAGTTTATGGGCAAAATGCCGTGCGAAATATGGGAAAATGTTTTTAGCGTGAAATATGAGTTTGGTCGAGATGTCTCGAAGAGTTAGTGTTATAAAACTAATAACGCGGAATGACATGCTCGCAATGCACGTTCCTCTACTCCTTCCTCTTCCTCCTTAACTCATCTTCCTTCTCATTCTCGTGCATTTCGCATCAAAGCAAGACTTCGTGACAAAAGAAAGAAGAGCGAAATGGATGGAGCGGAAAGAGGAAGATTGCGGATGGCGAAGGTACATGAAAATATGGAACTAATCCTGGAGACGACGTCTTCTACAACTACGTCTACCTAGCAGGCGGCGTCGACGATGTTTTATAAATTGGTAGGCAGACGACAGAAATACTGAAGAGGATGCGGCTAGACGTAATTTTATTCCGTTTCGTTTTGAAACCAGTCGTTCGTTCCTACAATGTTGCCACTCGTTTATTAAATTACTTCTTTACTTACTTACTTATATACATATATAACATACATATTTAAAATGCGCACTCGTGCACAGATAAATTACGCATGTTATTACGAATTAACAGCGTTTTCACATTTTATTTATGAAAGGCACGATCGCTCCGGGTTTTATCTTTATGCGAGAAACACTTTTGCCGCTGTTCCTCTGATCCCGTCTGCCAGACTCTTTCTGATTTCCTTGAGCTCTCATATACATATATTTATACATGTATTAATCCACTTTTCGTTGAAGTAAAACCGCGCTCGATTTGAGTCGTCTCTCTGGAAGCTCCGCAGGACAGGATGTTGTAGTATCCTGCATTAGTACTTACCAGGACATTACAAACAATCCGTTCGATGGTCTGCCTGCTTGCCTACCTACCTACATACCTACCTACCATCGCGCTCGAAGATTACTATCGGCTCCTTCGGCTTTATTGCTCTTCGCGAGCAACCAACTGTGGTGATTTAGGTGGGCGCGATGTCATACACTTTTTGGATAAAAGAAAACTCGAGCTCGAGCTCACTCGCTCGCTCGATGACTCATTCACATCCACGGACGATTTTCGTTCATTACTTTCATTTTTGTTCTTTCACACAT
Organism: Nicrophorus vespilloides; assembly: GCF_001412225.1. Classification (NCBI taxonomy): domain Eukaryota; kingdom Metazoa; phylum Arthropoda; class Insecta; order Coleoptera; family Silphidae; genus Nicrophorus; species Nicrophorus vespilloides. Next base: position 46,601 of record NW_017098954.1, read on the forward strand.
CCACAACGTTTTTATTTACAAATTGATATCAAATAACGATCAAAACTTTCAATTCCATTTTCAAATATTTATGGATCATTTTTGTAAATTGCGTTAACCACGTTGGTTATTATATTTGTTTCAATTAATCTAATTGGAATTTTGTTAATTTATATGTTGGATATAATTTCTTATTACATAATTATTTAATTAAAGAAAAATTTTCAATTCGTTAATTTAACTATTGAACAATATCAATATAATTCCTTTTAAAATAGGACTTACATAACTCCTTTATATACTTCCAATAGGAACTATACATCAGTAAGTATAAGTTAAAAAAAATATTTGTTATATGTTTAAAAAAAAACTAAAGATTCTTTAGTTCAATATTTTGTCAGCATGCTTCTTCCATTGATAAAAATGTTTGTTTTTAACTATACAAGATTTTAGTCATCAGCGAAAAAGCAATGTTATGTACAACTAAAGTGCCGTGTTAAATTAGGATAGTCGCAATTGCCGTGTTATATGAGTATTGTTTGTACAAATTAGTAATTTAAAATAGCATTTTTAATGCCTTAGGCTACTTCCAACTTGAAGTACATTACAATTTTAATTAGTTCTTCCAAGATTTTAAAGTTTATAATTTAATTAGTGCATTTATACTTATTTCCATAACATTATAACCGTGTTATTCGATAAACCAGATATATAAGAATATTCGGTTCCAGATTTTAATTTTGTTTTATGTTCCTAACTTGTAATATTTTACTTATCGAAAATTTAAGAATTGTAAGATTTACAATATCGTTGTTTACTTCCAATTAGTATTACAATTCAATTTCAATTAGTTCTTCCAATATTTAAATGAATCTAAATTTAATCTTATTTATTCAACTCTTGCATAACACGGTTAATTAGTTCCATGCTATTCAAAACAGTGTTATTCGATACTCCAAATATAAATGGATATTCGATTCCAGATTATTATTTTGTTTTATGTGCATGTTCTTATACGAAATTTTACATGATTTACTTGAGAATACGAGTAACACAAGTAGCGTGTTCTGTATACAATAATAATTTGAAATAGGATTTACCATATTTTGTCTACTTTCAACTAGAACTACATTCCAATTTTTATTGGTTCAACATTTTCAACCCTTGAATAATACGATTAATTGGTTTTGTGTTATTCAAAATCGTGTTATTCGATGCAGATATGTAAAAAATGTTCCATTTTAAAAATTGGGAAAAAGTATACTTAAAAGAAATCGTGCAATCGAGGTACCGTGTTAATCAAAGGATTGTCGCAATTTCTGACCTTGTTAAGTGTGACTACGTGTAATACAAATACAGTGTTATTCGACTGTTGCATGTACACATTAATAATTTGAAATAACATTTTTTATGTCTCTGGCTAATTTCAACTATAATTACATTCCGATTTTAATTAGTTAATCCAACATCATAATTATCTTCGCTTTACACAAGTGGATTGTTAATTAACAAATTAATATTCTTTGAAATTAAATTATTTACAAATTTTTATTACTTCTAATTTGGGTCAAACGACTTTTTCACTAAAGACTTATCAATAATCATAAATAGGATTAGCGCATCGTTTCTTAATGATTTTATTCGATACATGGAATTATTTAATTTCTTCTGGGATTCGAATCTCAATGGGTTTTCTTTCCTTCTCTGTTTTTTTTTTAAACTTTGGTATGGCGATATAAAGGAAAATCAATTATGATTTTTTTCGTTTGTTTTCTTGTTATTCTTACTCTTTTTTTTTTGGTGTGTGCTGCGAGCGACGGAATCAATTACGAGTCGGACTGTTTCACATCGTCGGGATTTCAATAATAAATAATATTTTCATTAATCATTTATGCAGGTCGGTTTCTAAGAGAATCTTAATGCAGGAGTCCGGAGCGAGAAACGGGTATTGAATGACAAAGGAAGATTGCAAACGGAGGAAGGAAGATATGTAGACTGTGTGGGAATCAATAGGATGAATAAGTTCAATGAAATATTATTATGTGGAAGGTCTACGTCGCTCTTTGCTGCAGCAAAAATGAAGACAACAAGAATAGAGGACAGACAACAATTAGAACAATCGATTGGAATTTTTTATTGTTGTTATTATTATCTAGAAGAAATTAATCAATGGGAAAGTAGACGACTTGTTGACGTTTTTGTTTGCATATGTTTTAATTTATTTAATATTTTTACATATAATAAACAATAGTTTGATGTACATATATATATATAAAAAACATAACATCTCACTCAATAAGTTCATAAGATGACTAATAAAACAACAACTTTTGGGCAATATTCGACTTTATTCATCATCATAGTCTCCTTCAAGAATGCTACATTCATTCCAACAAGTCGATACCTTTCTTATAGAGAGATTTATCTTTGGCCTCAAAATACGGCTTTCACCCTTTGCTGTCCACTCAGCTGATGACCTATTTGACTCTGGAGTGTAGTGGTGGATCAAGGTTTCATCCATTGTTACATACCGTATGAAAAATCCTTTTTATTTCGCTTGAACAGCTCCAAACAGCGGTCGAAATCATCAACTCGTTGTTGTTTTTGGTCCATTTTAAGCTTGAACGCGGTACCCATTTCGAACAGAATTTCTCATGATCAAATGTTCATGCAAAATGGTGAATACACTACCTTCTGATATCTTCAGGGTGTCAGCTATCTCACGCAACTTCAATTTACGATCGGTAAAATCCATTTTGTGGACGTTTTTTTTATGTTTTCTGCAACAAATGGCGAATTTGGGCGACCAGAGCGTGACGATCATTTTTCCATTATTTTGAAATTTACAAAAGTAGTGTCACTAAAACCACTGTAACTTGTGAACTAAACGTCAGATTGCCATGATTTGGACGATTGAGGCGCCATATATATGTCATTATTTAAAAAATCTAGATTTTTAGAAAACTTAATAAAAAAAATACATATTATTTTACATATTATATCTGAAAGAGTCTTCAATTGCGCATATTTTCATGTAAGCATAATTAATCAATATTAAATGACTGAGATATGGCGATTTTTTGATTATTTTATATAAAAAAAAATAATGAAAACATATATATGATATATGTATATATATTATGATCAAGTATTGAACGTATATGTGTCGATGTCACATTTATTAATGGAAATATGGAATTTTTTTTCTTGTAATGACTTTACGTTTATTTAATTATTTGATAACAACGTACACAAATTGAATCGACAAATATGAGAATTAAAGATAAAACTATGACCTTTCAAAAAAAAAACGTATTAATAGATTTGTGATATTTACTGTTCGTCTGTAATTAGTTTTCATATTTTGTCTAATTAGGACAAAATTAATAGATTTTTTATAATATTAATTCCGCAATTTTTCTTATAAAAATCATTAAGTAATAGCAATTTATGTCAGAGGTATAAATATTTACAATATTTGGTATAAAAATATGTAAGTAATACTAATTGATAATAAAAATAGATTGATTTATTGATTTATTTATTTACTTTTCAATTAATAAAAAGGATATCTTTTGGGACAATTAAAATTATAAAATATAAAAAAAAATGAGATTTGTCAAAAAATGTTTATAATAAATTAAATATAGCATGTTTTTTTGTAATGACTACGTTTATTTAATTAGTTGATAACGACGGACACAAATTGAATCGACAAATATGCAATTTAAAGATAAAACTAAGGCCTTTCCAAAAAGCGTATTAATAGATTTGTGCTATTTACTGTTTGTCTGTAATCAGTTTTCAAATTTTATCTAATTAGGACAAATTTAATAGATTTTTCATAATAATTCCGCAATTTTTCTTATAAAAATCATTAAGTAATAGCAATTTCTGTAAGAGATTTATCGATGTTTTTAAATATTAAACAATAAAAAGTTCCTCAAAAACATTATTCTAATTATTTTATCAAATTTTAATGACTGAAAAATTATAAAACTTTGAATATATTTTATGATCACTACTTAAGTAGAGTTCTATTGCGCATCTTTAGAAATAAAAAAAGTTAAATAACGATAAGTAATGACTGAGATTTGATATAAATATACCCATTAAAACTGCTAAATAATAAAAAAAACTAGATTAGTAAAAAAAATTGAAAATGATTTTTACATTTTTAAACTTTTTAAACTTTTTAAACATATTTTATGATTATACCCAAATGTGTCTTCTATTGAGCATCTTTAGATATAAAAAAGTTAAGTAATGATAATTAATGACTAAGATATGACAATTTTTATCTAACTATTTTTTTTGTGTTAATTATATATATGTTTTTCCGCGTAAATCCAAAATTTATACAAATTATTCTTCTTTTTCATTGTAATTCATAATCTATTTTTCAATTATTGTAACATTTTGTATATAAAACCGTGTAAATCGAAAGGTATGCAAAAATATTGAAAACAAAAAAATTACCGTATAAAACATAGGATAAGTAATTTTCAACATTTATTTTATTAAAAACGTGTAAATCAATTACTGTTCAAAACGAGGGATAGTTATATTATTTATAATATTAAACAAAAGAAATTATTAAAATATATGCAATAATTTAAAATTATACGGAAAATTGTATTGAATCAATATCTAATTAAATTGTCTACAATATTTAAGATTTTGTAATGGATTTGTTAATAAATTAGTGAATTGTAAAACATATTGTAATTGAATACTGCAGTTGATGAAGAATGGAAGAGACGGAATCGTACGACGCTGCTGTATCAATGAACTCTGCTGCGTTTCGCCTTTTAAGAGATTTAACATATCGAGAGAGTAAAGTATGTTAATGAAAACATGAAAGTGGCGGTGTGTTAACAAATCTATATAAGCAAAGCGATGTCCAGATATGGCGCGGCTGGAACAGATGGACCTTCGGCCGCTCTAATCGGAAATTTATTTATTGGAAAAGAAAGAACAACAAAAAAAAATATAAGAAAAAACGAGTGAAAAAATAAAAGCGGCGAAGAAGACAGAGAAAAAAAAACGGTGCATTTTCGAAACGCGTGGGTTTGCGGTTTCATTGAAACTCGGAGGATCTCTTCCTTTGGATCCAATGGTAGTAGCTCTGCTGAAGATCACTTGGTGCATCCTGCACCCACGCAACACGAGAAACACATGGTCTCAATCAAATTTTTTGTAGAAAGTTAAGTAATTGTATCATCCATTCTTTCTCCGCGTGCTGCTTTCTTGTCCCACCACCAACAACAACAACAATAAAAAAAAGTGCACGTAACACCGAGTAATTGGAGCCACACACACGCACATGCATCAAAGAATCCACAAACCATATTATCTTTTATACCTTACGCAATAAATCTCATGACCTGCTTATCCAATTATCCAAACGTCAAGTGGACAGAAGTCCAATTTGATTTCGTAATTATTACAAACAAATTATTTACAAGAAACAAAGTGAAGACAAACAATCTCCAATTTCAAACACACAATTAACCTAATATAATAGACCCAAATTATTTCTCACACAATTTGCGAATTATTTAAAGATTTGTCTATAAATTTATTAATATTTAATAGTATATAAGTTATAAGTAATTTTTTTAATCGATTAAAAATTAAATGCTCGTTTGGTCATCTAAGTCATTAAGTCGATGAAGTCTAATATTGGATTTGTAGAGACTACAGATGTTGTTGCACGTGCTTTTATGCAAAACGTTTATAAATCTATTCTTGACTCTTGCACAAAAATGGTAGCAAATATTATGTAATTTCTTATAACATTTACGACGTTTATTACAACTTTTTTACAATCTGTATTTTAAACTTCTTGACGTGATGTAACAGTTGCATAATTTCTTTTGCACTGATATCTCATTGATAACCTAATATTAACAATTTTAATTACTGCATTCTTATGCTTAAACATTGTTATCATTATTACTGTTATTATTTTTTATTTAAAATTTAAAAACCGATGAATTTTCTACATCTTCGAAGTAACTGTTACACTTTGAAAATATAAATACACTTATCCCTCGTTTTACACGGTACTTTCTTTACACGTTTTCGCTTTTACACGGTTAAAAATTAATAAATTAAATAATAAATGTTGAAAATATCCTACCCCTTGTTATAGATGGTAATATATTTACACGTTATCGCTTTTATACGGTTTAAAAAATAAATAAATTAAAAATTATATGTTTATAATATCCTATCCTATACTTTTTACAGTTTTTTACCAATCTGTCATGTAAATCGGACAATAGGTGTATAGAAATAGTTCAAGTTCTATTAATACATTATACTTGGTATTTTCTTTCAGAATTGAATTGTAACAATATTTTTTGAATTATGAGACACATATTTACAAAATATTATTTTCTAAAACATGTAACATTATATAAAAGACCAATGGAAATATCCCAATTTTACTTTTCTAGGTAAAAAGGAGTGTTTTGTGCTCGAAAATGTACTGTAATATGTCAATTTTTGTCTATTGTGCATGGACAAACATATCGCTTTGTTATAATTAACCATTACTTAACTTTATTTTTGCATTATACTGGATGCGACAGAAATAACTCCCACGTTATATCACTCAAATAGTGGCTTTGACGGTTGATAAACATTTGACCACCTTATACCATTTCTTTATTTCTGCCGCACCCTGTATATTATAGACATTGAAACCTCGCTTAACGAGCTTAACGAGCAGCAAGAAAAATGACTTGTTTATCGAGCGACGTTTTGCATAACAAGTGATGATGAGAAGAAAAGTCCCGGATTGCGCGCCTGCTACATCATTTTAAAAACTTCTGTATACATATTATGTGTATTTTTGATTATGTTTCACTATACGAGTAAAAATCCGAAAATTTTAGAACGGATTAAACTCGTTAAGCGAGGTTCACTGCATTTTGATCTTAAAGCAAAATATCTGCTAATTTCTTTTAAATATGTTTGCATACGCTATCAATATTAACTTGATGCTTAAAGTACACTTTAATTATGAACAATTTATTATAATATAGTTCATATAAATTATAGAAAGCCAAAAAGAAAAAATTACAATAAACAACAAATTTGCATTCACTGATGTTCCTTTGACTATATAGACTAGTTTTTCAGATTTTAATTTAATTGCTAAATATAGATAAGAACCAAATAACTGCTCAGTAAGAAAATTATATAAGTCAACTATACATCTGGGAAACCTATGATGGTGTAAATTTTGAACTGAAGTTCAATCTAGGCGGCGGTCCAAATTAGGCAACTATATATGTTATATAAGAAAATCTATTAGAAATTGAAATAACACAATTCCTTTCGATATTATAGGATGTAAATTAAAAAAGAAAGCATTAGTTTGCGTATTTTGTGAATGTAGATTAAGCAATAAATAAATGACATTACGTTCGTGCATATCGAAACGCCACAATCTGATCGTATTATAAATATATTTTTTCATCCAAGCTGCAGCAGTAATAGCAGAACTATTTAATAATAGTATCAATTACTAGGTGGTATGTAGGACACTGAAAAATCGACTGCGGAATATAAATCGAGCCTTAATAAGTCCATTAATTGCTTATCGGCAAAAATCGCGCCATTTTGATTTGACCGCGCCATTAATCAATCGCCGTCCCGGCAATAATTAATTCACTTATCTCTGAGTAAATATAATTAATACATATTTAATTAATAGACGTCGGATTGCGCCGGCTCGAACATGGCATTGCCCATTTTTTCCTATAGAAGAAGAAGAATACTAAGCAGAAGATCCTCGTCTCATCTAACTGTTTACGGAACCTCACTAAAAACTACATAATAATAATGTGATATAATTCCACGGAATGCGAGCAAAGTAATTTTACCTATTGTGAACAAAGCAGAATGGGATTCGGAAATGGTATTGTGTGGGCCCCACGATTCGATGCCGAATAATGGTCGTAGTAAAACAGTGCGAGTGACATCAATAAAGCCGAGAGATGTGAGGTGCTGTTTCTTTTTTCTCTCTCTCTCTATATATATATATACATACTTTTTTTGTAACAGGAATTTAGTGTGTTGTGCGTGTAGGTAGATGACCAACGGAGACCAGTTGGTGCCTGTTTTAACACCTACAAGACGAACCAAAAGGAGACACGAAGAGAGACGAATGTATTGGAAAAAAGGAACAGTATTTTTTTTTGTCAAAAAGCAATCCAGGAAATCCCACGGATAATGATACTCTTTACACTGTGACAAGAGCTTCCTAAAAACTTTCGCACCTCTTTGACGATCCTCCGGGCTCTGTTTGCTTTACGTTCTCTACTTCAAACGAAACACCACGCATTGTTTGCCAGTATTTCCGGCAGCAAATATGGTTTCTTTTTTAGAAAATATAAATCACACCCAAGACTTTTCCACATTTACCACTTAGATTAGAAAAGAATAGATAACAAAAAAAAGGAAAAGTTATTCTATTATTGCACGGAAAATTCAAAAGACTAAGAAATTATCGTATATTACGACTTAGGTTTTGGTTTTCCCGAAGATAAATAAATATTATTGTCATTTCTTTACTTTAAAATTTATTTTTACTCCTTCTTTATCTTAGAAATTTTCATCAATTAAGATGAATAATAAATGAGATAAAAATAAATGATTACAAAAGTAATTACCTTTAGCATTTTTTTCATATCAAAGACCAACTAACAACAATTACATTTTTACTATTTGTATTATTAATTAAGATTTTATATTATTAATACTGCTTCAATTATATAACAAAAATGTGATTATAAAATTGATTGGTTTAAACAAGATTTTGTTTATATTCTTATATAGAAATAGAATTCATTGTGGAATTATTTATATCAAAATAATTTCTTGGATAATAAATCACACGCTTAGTTCAGACTACGAACAAGTCGGACAACAAACATGTTCGATAACAAACACATGTTTATAAACTGATAAAAATCTACTTTTATTTTGTAAATACTCGCATAAAATTCAATGAAACTGTATTTATTAATTATTTATTATTAGGTTTACAAATACTTTTAACTCCTTAAGCGTTTTGATGTATGTAGTGGTTCCCCTAATGACCACGTATTTTTGCGAATATATTCGTCATAAGCGCTACGCAATACCACAGACTATGACGAATATATACGACATAATGTCGGTTAATGTTTACTTTCAAATACACTTTGAAAATACAGTACGAGATAAGTTAACGAATAGTTCGAAGTATTGATAAATAGGATAACGATTACTTTTGCAAAATTTTACTTTTAGAACCTAACTCTAGTGCTGATATGCAGCTTAAGCCGCTCTTAAATCTATGATCGGTTAGCGACCAAAGTTTAAAGAAGATGTGCTCTAATCTTCTTTAAACTTTTTATTTAATCCATTGTAGTTGATCTATTGTGTGTACATAATAATTATAATGACTCACTTACACGTTAGTTTTATATTTGATCTTGATTAATCTACATTAATATTAGTTATATAAGATTTTGTCAGATATTAACAGTATAATATTTGCAGCTTCAAATCTATTTATAAAAAGAAAAGAGAACAACAATGTTAACACAATTTTTAACAATGCATGCTAAAAAGTAGAACGTTTTGCACACAACTGAGTTTCGTTAATCGAGGTTTAACTGTATATCATAGAATCCGTTGTGTGAATGTACAGAAAAGAATAGGCACAATGGGATAATATGATGAAGGTGTTCTAAATCTGTTTATTCGATGGGCGTATTTTTGCTTTGAACTAAATATCGCGAGGCGAATTAGAGGTGAATAAATAACGCGCGAGGTATAATTCGTTGCGATTTATGAGGTATAAGTTGATTGTTATATCATAATAAATTGTCGTCGCAGTATTTCGAAACGATCCAACAGTTTTCCAACCATACGGCGTGTACGTGCGGTGAGTAAGAATCTAATTTATGAAGTCCACACAATGCAAGTCTTCGTATATACCATACATACATGTATACCAACCAGTATGAAGCGTGTATGAAGAGGAAGAAGTATCTGGATTATATCTGGAGGACCATCACCATCAACCGGATGGTGTGGGTGAACGGCGGAGACTCAGGTGAAAGCCGAGGAGAGTAGGTTTATCGGGGCACACAAGAAACGAATATGATTAAGGATTTATGGTCGCCTTTTTCGCCCTCTCACAAATGTAGCAACTGGTAGTTGTAGCAGAAGAAGAAGCGGCGACGGCATCTGCAGTAGTGGTACACACGCATTTAGAACGAAGAAGAAAGAGTCCGGCCGGAGGAGAAAGATGCGCGTTACATAAAGGAAAGAAGAACGAGGTCCGTCCGGTCGGTGTATAATACGCGAGCTCGTCCGCAATTAGAAAACGAAAATGCTAATTTATTTAATATCTCGCTTTTAAAGGTTACCTTCAATGCCTTCCGGATTCATTTTTATAACTCCTCAGAGTCTCAATGGCAATCCAATTAAATGTTAAATTAAATTAAATCACCGTGTTTTGATCGTTTTGATTAATTATAGTTATCAAACTACCAATACGCCAATCGACGAAGCAAACAAAAAAATAATATACTAGACATATTCACTTAATTTAAGCAATTTTCATTTTGAACAAACAAATAAACTTTTTTGTTTCATTAATTAATACAAATATATAGAGAATTTTAATAGACATCAGATTTCAGTTTACAAATAATTTAATATAAAAAAAGTATACAAAATGAAGCTAAAATAATATAATAAGATAATTCATTAATGAAGATATTTTTTATTTTAGAGATTTTCATTAATTATGACTTTATATTGTTAACATTATGATTGCTTCAATTACATAATTATAAATAAATGTGTTTTTCTCTCTATTTCTGCCACTTATTCCGAAAAATAAATTATTAATTTTATCAATATTTGTTTTCTTACCAAAGACCAATTACCAATTTTTTTTATGTCGTGTACTTTTATTTACAATCTGTTCAACAATCTGAACATTGAGTAAATTTAAGATTGCGGTTAGGTAGGTAATCTTTTCCGGTGGATAGTTACCATTATGATGATTTTTTTTAAAATTTTAAATTTGTAGGTTGGCTGTCGTCTTGTAGGTTAACTTCAGTAGTTCACTGTGAATATGCTGCTATCCTTAACACTGTCATTATCCATCGACTTGGCTGAAGGTCTATATGCTGAACCTCATTCATTTCACTGTCCATCTGTGATGAACGTTGTCCCTATTGCTGCAAGCACCGAGAGGGCTCGCAAGGGGCCTGGCTTGACAAGGATTTGAACCACTGGCACGTGGGTAGGGCGACTTAACCATTCGGCTATTAGTCGCCCTCAAAACCAATTATAATGTTTTAATTGAAACACTATTAATCCTATACCTTTTGTATTATTAATTACAATATTATTTTATTAATACTGCTTCAATTATATAACAAATTTGTGGATTGATAGAATTATATCTATCATAATAATGTAATTTCTTGAATCATAAAAGTTTCAATTATAGCTAAAATTCTAAGAAATTTACATTAGGTTTGATGGTACATATAATCTATTGGTTACAAAATTTACGACAAAATCTAATAAAAGTATACAAAATTCTTTGGAAACCTTGAAACTTCATAAAAACTGATACAAATCTAGACATATTCACTTAATTTAAGCGCTTTAATTTTGAAGAAACAAATAAAGATTTTAGTTACAGTTTATGTTGTAAAAAATAAATTGTATTTTATATGTATGCTTGGATTTGATTGTGACGTTAAATTAAAATCGAAAAGAATGTTCCGAATAAACAAATTATCTTACAAGGCAATTGCAGAATATTACAACACAAATTTAAGCAATGCTATAATTATGCAATAACACTAAATTAACTAATTCTAGACATAACAATAATAGTAGATAATAATAATATAACAATAATAATAGACATGTAATAGTTTTTGTCTATTTTAATATGAATTGAGCAAAACATAAAATAATGATTTTTGGTGGAAAAAATACCGAACTTGATAATTATTTTATGTAAATTAGCTAGTAAGAATTTTATAGAACATAGATTTTTAATTAGAGAGAAAGAAAACTTTCAATAATTATAACAGTTTTATTGTAATAAAAAGACCTAGACATTTTTCAAAGTTTATCATTTTATTGTTTAATAACTCAAAACCTATATTTTTGTAATAAATATTTTATAATTATATCAATTTCCTATAATGATTATTTTGATATAACGGTTAAAGTTAATTAATAATCAAGATAAACATTTTATCAGTCCATTTGATTACTCGAAAACCATATATACTAATTAGATCATCAAATGTCCATTATGAAGAACAAACTATGACCTTTTTACTGTACCAAATAGTTTTAGGTTTCTCAATCTTTAAGTCAGAATCCAAGATTTGGTCGCATTCAATTTTTTATATGTCGAAAAATGACAGCTGTCACCTGTCACTTGTCAAAGCAAGGAACTGGTGAAATACACAACTACACTTAGCAGTATAGCTACAAACAAATATGTTGTGTTGTACGGCAAAAAGGTTCTACAGAATTATAAGAATTATAATTAATAAGACAATTAACAAGTATTTCACTTATAAAAGTAATTATATATAACAAAACTTTAATTTGTTGCTAAGTTAAACAAATTTATTATAGTTTGTAAGGTATTAATAACAAAAATTTGTAGAAATAATAAATAATAATAATCAAATTTACATAATTATTTTCAGAATTGTGCAAAATTCTCTTTACATCTAAACTTCAGCTTACTTTCATAAATTTTAAGTAAACGGTAATGGTGTCAGTTTCATCGAAAGGATCAATAGATTTTGTAAATTGTTATTGTAATAACGCAATATTTCTTTAAGTTGTATACGTTCAAATTACTGCTAATTTTAACTAAACTATAGTGTATACAAAGAACTATAGTTTATTGAAATTTCACTTACCTCATATGTTAACTCAATACACATCTAGTAATTTGATCATCAAGAATTTATATTAAAGAAAAAAACTATGACCTTTAAGCTAACAATTTAAGGCATTCTATACCAATTCTAACGTATAGACGGATTTATAAAAAACTTATAGTAATGTTGTTCAAGCTTGGGATAATGCTTGAATATTAATTTGGATTAAGCATGTGTTTGATAATGATGAATAGTCTGAAACCAATAAAACATTTAACGATTGAAGCTAATTGCAGCATTCTCGATCTGGTGAGCTCAGATTAATAACGTTAATTAGCGTGCAGCCGATTGTTGTTAATTGCGTCGGAGATTATGGGCAGCATCGGAAGCGATTCCCATTCTCATGGAAGGCAGAAGCGATTTGTTGTAGTACACAGGTAGATGCGGTCGAATCGGTCACATTCCCATTCAGTAAAAGCAGAAGAAAAAAATAATAAGAGAAGTATTTTCGTCGTGGTAGAAGAATGCACGATTTCGGCAAACGTGTGCATTGAGAGGAAGAGCGGTGAATGGATGGCAATAGGAATACGCATCAGCAACAAAGGGCAGGATGCGCTCTGTAGGTGAATGGATGGTCCTAGAGCGTTGGCGCCGGTCTGTCCCGCTCTTTGTCCGACCTTAACACCTACGTGGTGAGTCCCTTTTCATAGGTGGAAACCTCTGTCCCTCCTTTCGGAATCCGAAGAATGCGCTTCGCCCTTTTGTCCGATACTGCAGCTGATTGACACTAAAACCGATATCATCTGATCATGTGCGACGGGCCATTCGTAAATCTGCTTGTCGCTTGTCTCCATCCAGCGAACCCCATAAATATTACTTAATTCTTAGATATTATGACAACGTCGTAACGCATTGCCAGCTCGCATTTGCTTAGAATTTATAAAAGGGGAATGCGAAAGTACGTCTTCCACTTTCCATTCATTAAACAAGCAGAGTTATTATGACCGGATCATAAGCACACCTAATGATAAGTCTTGTATACCTTACGTTAAACATACATGTGACTACGCAGTGACAACTCAGATTAACTTCAAGTGTTATTATATCATATTTCATTGAAAGTAACTATAATTACAAACTATTAACTTCTAACACAAATTTTTAATTCCAATATAATAAAACATATTAACGAACAATTTACGACTAAATCTAGGACATTTATTACTCTTGATTCAATAAACCATATAATAAAAACATTAAAAGAAATACAGTTTCGAAAATCTGACAACATGACAGACGAAAAAATAACGTATTTTTTTCTTAAATTAGGAAATTTTCAATCAATATATTTGCTTTAACAAAGTCATGTAAGATGTCCTTCAGAAATTTTTTTCAGTCCAAATTATTTATTTAGTATATTACGTTTTTATTAAATTCTTTTAAACGATTTCAAATATTTCTGTACAATTTTGAAATTCAATTGTCTAAGTATGTTTGAATTAAAGAAAAAACGAACAGAATTTATAATAGATTTAGCAAAGTTATATAAAATATTACATTTCTTATACATTTTCAATATGATTTTATTGATCTAGATACAAATTATACAAATTAATAAAAAAATAAAGTTTTGAAAGTCTGACAACATTCTAAGATTCTATTAATTTGAGTCATCAATATTTCTTTGTATATTGCTAAAAAATTATAACAAAAATTGTAATGTTTTCAAGATTTATTAACATTATATAATTGAGATGTGCAAAAAATATTTTAAACAAAAGAAAGTAAATAACAAATTTTAAAATTTGGTGTTTAAAAATTTCTTATCGGTATATTTGCTTCAGAAAATTCATATAAGTTTTGTCACATCAAAGTATACAATAAAATCAGTTGTTTCTACAATTTTCCAAATATTTTGGTATCTTTGATGTAAATAAAAACAATAATTTAAGAAAATTTATTATTTTATTTTGGTATCTTTGATGTAAATAAAAACAACAATTTAAGAAAATTTATATTAGTTTACTTAGATCATAATTTGCACAAAAATATTAATTTTACACACAAACGTCGATTTTATTTTTGATGATTTTTTTGTCATTATACAAAGTTTAGAGTAATAACTGAAAATATTGGAAATTCTGACAATATTCATTTGTAATTTGTGATGTTTGAGCATATTGTAGTAACAGAATTAAAAATTCTATATTAATTGCTAATCACTACTTTTTACTTTAAAAATATCAAATATTTTACATAAAAATTATTTATTTTTTTGTTAAGTTTACAGTAAAAACAGTACATATTTGTAAATCTGACAATATTCATTAATTATTAAAATAAATACAAATACAACAGAACAGATTAAAGAATCTGATAATATTAATTGATAATTTTTAGTATATTAAAAATATTTATCATCACTAAATTTACAAGTTTTCTTGGAACACATTTGTCAAATAGCACTTGCTTTGACTACAAAGTTTACAGTATTTTTGTTTGTTTATTTTCAAATATCTTTGAAAAACAAAATAGTTTAGAAACTCTTACAACATTCTATGATAATTAGAGATGTGTAAGGAATCTTTGATGTAATGACAAAAAAAATCTGAATTTCTTAAAATTCGTCTTAATAAATTTCAAATCGGTATATTTGAGTTAGAAAATTTATATAAGATTTCCTGGAGCCACTTTTCTAATAGAAATTATTTATTTTATCGCTCACGTCGTTGTATATATATACAAATTGCTGTGATTGATCTCGGTACAAAAGATTAAAATAACATCTGGAATAGATCCAACAAATTTTTACTATCCAGTTTTAAACGAATTAATTTATTTTCAAAGAAGAAAATCGTATTAATACTTCATCTTAATCTGTAATTACTACAAAAGTACTATATATGGGCCAAAATGATCCGATTATTAATACTATTAATTACTGATTTGTACATGGGAAACCAAAGTTAGTCCACTTTGAAATTCAAATATTGAAGATATTTAAAGAATTTATTTGTAGAAGGGTCATATTGACCCGAAATACATTTTACAACAACTTCTTTGCTACTACTGAAATACACTAGCTAGAAAATACTAGAATGGTTAGAAATGAAAATAAATATCATGGGTCAATCTAACTCACTATGGGTTAAATATAAATTTAAAAAAATATATAGCTTTTTATTAAAAGTATATAAAAATATAAATAAAATAAAAAACAATCTCTAAAAAATAACATTGGTCGTGGTCCAATATCCATTATGAATGAAGAAATTTGTAAATTTCGGGTGTCGCCGATAACGGAGGTCAAATATTCCGCGAAGCTATGCATTTTTCCGGATCCACAAAAGCGAAGCAATTTAATTGATCGTATGGATTAAAATAAGATTTGTGGCCTGTAAATAAATGATTAACAGAGACTCAAAACATAACAATCTGTTTTCGAGTGTAATTTATTGGTGCGAATCGAATCACGGAACTAGTCTAAAGGTCTCGAAGCAACAACATCTACTACATGTTCCTACACTCCATGCAACCTTAACATTAAAAATATAAACACAGTCGCTTTTAGTAGGTAAACGAATTAAACTAATTAACTTTGCAAAAGACGTCACAGTTCACGTAAAACCTGTGTAATTTTACAAAATTTGCGTCAGATGCTCTGCTTTTTATTTTACATATTTAAATATTGTGTTTTAATTAATTTTATTGCGAATTTTATTATGTTACTACGTGACTCAAATCATTTTTTTTTTATTATTCGCAACAAGCGAATACTTATTACGTGTGCAGTTTTTGAGTTACGTGACGGAGATCATACGTACATTGTATTTATTATGTTGTTGCTGCAATTCCAGAAAAACTTTACGTAATAGGTGATGAGCAAGAACTGAGGAACCCTTGTTCGTGCAGGGAATTACTGGCACGTAGATAATATGTTTACTCTGACATTGATGTAGGTTTTCCTTTTCGGAATGGAAATCCGATTTTCAGCTTCCTCGATCTCATTCATCCTTTTCATATTCATGATTCATTGTTGGGGGATGTATGAAACGTTTAGGATTGTAAATATTCAGCGAAGTAATGGATAGCTCTCACCGGATGAAAGGATTGCTACGTTTGTGAGAATAATAGATTTTACGACACAAAAAAAACTAAATATTTGTAACAATCCGTTTTGTGATTTTAAGGTTTTGTGGAATGTTGGAATTAAGAAAATAACATTTTTCTTACAAAAACGACTTGTTTTCTATCAATTTGTAAAAAATATATTGTTTTAAAAACTAATATAATGAAAATATATGAATAATTTCTGCAAGAAAATGGAATTTGTTGTAGAATAAAATAAAAATCGTTTTCTGCTATAAATCTGTCCATAAATCCATTGTTTAATAAAATATTATAGTAGGATATTTTCTTCAAAAAATAGTCGTTTATTAACAAAAACATTGCTATGTTTCTGAGAATAACAAAGTTTTCTAAATTCTTTAATCTATAAATCCATCGTTTTATAAAATATTATAATGATAGAAAAAATATAGAGATTTATTGAAACCTAATATCAAAAATATTGTTGCGTTTATGGAAATATCAATTTTTTCTATTTTTTTACTAATTTATTTATATACATGATTATTTCTTCTACAAAATCTGTCTAAAATCTATGATTTGATAAAATATTATAATGTGAAACATATGGATATTATCTTGAAATACCAATATCAAAAAAAGATTGTGTAAATAACAACTAATTCTGAAAAATGTTTTTTTTTGTATAAATTTGTCTATAGTTATAGTTAATGGTTTTGAATATTGTTTTTTTTTAGAAACACCTAATCGTAATGATTTGTTGGATTAAATAAATTTTCGAAATTGAATTTGTTTGTTTATTTTTTTTTAAATAAAATTAGAGTTTCATGTAAACACATTATAAAATCATTGAAAAATCAATATTATTTGTCTGTCTCGCACTGTTCCGTTCGCGAAACCGCAGAATTTGTAATTCCATCCGATTTAAATGTTTTAGCACTTTGTTTTTGAAGTACCACGTAAACGGTGTTTGTGTTTCAGTAGGAACAGAACGTAGAGAGAAATCGGATTCGAAATAGTTGTTATTCGATTCGCGTGGATGCTAAACGGCGGGAAGTCGCTGTTTGTTTTTCGGGATGGCAAACGGAATGGTTGTAGGATGTGGGGGGAATGTTTATGGGACTCCTTGAGAGGAAGAATGGGAATTGATGGAGGAGATTCGGCGAGGCTGAAAATAAACGGGCGAATAATAAACAAGTTTCGCAGCGAATTGCAATGCTGCTGCTCCTTCCTCCTTTGCCATAGACAAATAAATCGATCGAAACGTTTCCGATCATTTGCAAATTATTTATCGCTTATTTAATCAGCAATATCACCAAACGCTTTGCTACCAACTGTTTATATTTATTTTGCTTCAATATTAAAGTTTCGATTTGTCTATTATTTATATTTCAATGAAAATTATTCAAATCTTGTCAAATTTCTTAATATATTTTGTTATTTATATCCTTATTATCTTTGATTCCATTTTAGGCCTTGTAGACATATAATGAAAGGTGTTAAATATGAACAAATTGTGAAGAATTCGTTGAATTTCCTACAAAAAGTAGTAAAATTCTCTTGAAGTTGATTCAATTTCTTACCGTTTTCCATTTAGTTTTATTTCAGTTATTATTGATCTCTTTTTAGATGTAATCAATTTCTAAGAAGCGTAGAATATGCACTTATTACAAAATTTCATAGCTTTTTTAAATATTCGATATTTTCAACATTTTTTATTTTTTATATTCTTTCCAACAATATTTAAAATGTTTATAATATGCGCTTATTGCTACTATTTCATATTTCTGAATATATTCTTTTAATACGAAATCCTGTTGAATTTGGCTTATTTTTTCAACATTGGATATTTTTGGTTTTATTTTAAATATTTCTAGGAAATAGGAAATAATATGCGTTTCCTAATAATATTTCATAGTTCTCACTTCATTTTTATTGATATATTACATTCTTTTTCCAAATGCTGTTTAATTTAGTTCAATTTTTCTATATTGTTTGTTTATTTTTGGTTTCATTTTATGTATTTTTTATATGCTTTTAGTCATTTCCAACAATTTATAAAATATCTACAATATGCGCTAGTTTCGAGTATTTCACATAAATGAATGTGTAAAGTTACCTAAAAGTAAGTAATAGAATCTGGTAATATTAACTAAGAAATCTTGTTGAAATCTTATAATTTTTTACACTAATTTCTTTATTTTTGTTATTTTTGATATCCTATTAGTCCTTTCAAACAACTTTTAAAACGTGTATAATAACAATTTTATATTCTATGATTTGTATATTTTTAGTTAAATTTTATGATTTCTGACATCTTTTTAGTCCTTTCCAATAATTTATAAAAGGTGTAATGGAATATGCATTAGTTAAAACGATTTTGTAGTGCAATCTGAAAGGTATTGTGAACGACCCAAATCTAATAAAATGTTTACAATAATTTATTTATTTTTGATTTTATTTTAGTTCTTTTTGACATCCTTTTAGTCCTTTCAAACAACTTTTAAAACGTGTATAATAACAATTTTATTTTCCATGATTTGCATATTTTTAGTTAACATTTTATGGTTTCTGACATCCTTTTAGTCCTTTCCAATAATTTAAGAAAGGTTTAATAGAATATGCATTAGTTAAAACGATCGTAGTGCAATATGAAAGGTATTGTGAATGACCCAAGTCTAATAAATTATTTATAATAATTTCTTTATTTTTAGTTTTATTTGTATATTTTTAGTTAAAATTTTATAATTTCTGACATCCTTTTAGTCCTTTCCAAAAATGTATAAAAGTTGCAAGAAGGTATTCTCAATGAGTCAAATTTTGTTGAAATCAAAATGTACAATAATTTCTTTGTTTTTGGTTCCAGCAACTTTTTAAACGAGTTTAATAACAATTTTATATTCAATAATTTGTATATTTTTAGTGAATTACTTTTGACATCCTTTTAGTTCTTTACAACATTTTATAAAAGGTATAGAAATGTATTCCAAATAACTCAAATTTTATTGAAATCAAATATATTCTTTACAATAATTTATTTATATTCAGTTATATTTATTTATTTTTGATATCCTTATAGTCCTTTCTAACAACTCTTAGCGATCCTAATTTGGAGGATTTTGAAGTTATATTTGAAAGGAAACCTAAATTACTTAAATCCTCTTGAATTATGTTTATTTTTTACCATGATTATTTTATCTTTGGTTTCATATGGTTCGTTTTGATACCCATTTAAGAATTTGAAAATTTGATCTGAAAGTTAAATTTAAATGACTTAAATCCAGTTCAATTTCGATTTTTTTTTTTAGAAATTTTGGATATTCTTTTAGACCTTTCGAATAATTTATAAAAAAATATAGAATGTATGCTAGTTACAAGAATTTCACAGTATATAAGTCTTTCAGTGAAAGTAACTTAAATGAGACAAATCCTGATTCAATTCTTTTGATTTATGAATTGTTGGTTTAATTTTAGTTATTTTTGATACTCTTTTACACAAATCCAATAATTTATAAAATTTGCGTTACTTACGAGGATTTATAGTTTTATTTGAAAGATTACTTAAATGATTGAAATTATTTACAAAAAAAATATTAATTTTTATTTTTAATTTGCATATTTTTATTATCCTTTTAGTCCTTTGTAATAATGTCTAATATTTGTATAATTATGATGATTGCAGTTTGACCTGAAAGGTAACTGAAGGACATGATAATGTTCTAGGCTTAACTCGTAACTATCATGTGTAAAATCCAATACATACGTTTTTATATTGTCGTTTATTTACATATTATGAATAGTGTGTACGTACTGTAAATAAGGTATTAGAAAGTAATATTGTTGTAATATATGGACAGACTTAATTCCCTACAAGCTCGTATAAATAGTCATTACAGACACTTGGATTATCATTGAAAATGGATTTCTATGTTATTTGTTGTAATATACTTCCATTCACATAAATTATATCCTTGTTCAGATTAAACTTATTTATTTTTATTTTATATATTTATTACACAATTTATTCGATTTAAAATTAATTTAACTAAAAAAAATGTAATTTATATCCTTTCAATTTTTTGTCGCAAAATGTTATCCTTTATTTTGTGAATTAACATTGTAAATTTATCGAGAAAGATTAATATTAGAATTAATAATTTTTGATAAAAGTTGCACAGATTAATAAATTTTTAAAATATAAATTAGATTTATGAAAAAAAAATGTTGTTAAACAAATAATGAAAATTTCCTTTTTTGTGATGAAATAATTTAACATCAAATTTAAAAAAAGAGGTATATCAAGTAAATATCTATAAATATCCTAATTTATACTACACTTTTTTTATTAAATTGTAAAGAAAAATATTGAAACAAAAAAGTTAAGTTAAGCAAATTTGATTGCTTGCTAACTCGTCCACTGCCAACTTAAAATAAATGAAACTTTAGTCTAAACTTAATAAAGGACGACTAATAGCCAAATAGTTAAGTCGCCATACCCACGATTTCGTGAGCGCCGGTTCGAATCCTGGTCAAGCCAGGCCCTTTGTGAGCCCTCTCGGTGCTTGCAGCAATCGTTCATCATAAATGGACAGACAAATGAAAGAGGTTTAGCATATGAACCTTCAGCCAAGCCAAGCCAGAAAAGGAAATAGTGGAATCGCAGAGCATCAATACTGAAGATAACTTACAAGGTCCGATTTTAAATTTACTCAATGTTCGCATTGATGAACAGATTGCGAATAAAATTATACGACATAAAAAAAAGAAGAATATCCTGGTTTATGGGTTTCACGTTTCAGTTAATTATAACATTTGTAATATAATTTTTCCTTATAGAATGCTTTTGTCCATAATTTAAGATATTACTGCTAATTTCCTGTAGTATAGATTTTATAGACCCTTAAAGTTATAGAACTCTATACGTAATATACGAAATTGGAATAGGATACATATTTTATTGACAAGTTAAGTAAGTGATGCAAGAATGATAAAAGCTCTATTTCATAGGTGCCACAATATCCTGAATAGATGACCAGTTTTTAGGTATATCTCCTAATAAATATAACTAATTTCAAAGAAGCAATGTTAAGATTTTAATAATAACATAACTTACTATAGAACAGATGGCCAATGACTACAACATTAATTACGTAATCAAATATTAATTACGTAAAAATAAATGACTAAGAAAATTATCGAAAGAAAACGTGCAATTTTTTTATCGTAATTGTGTGCAGGTAACCATAGCAAATATGTTTGCCTCGCAACCTGTATTATTATATAATAACGCAAAAAAAAGAGAAGAAGATGAAAAGCGTAGTCATAGATACGACTCGGATGAGAGCTACCGAGCAGAAGAGCTTAATTGCCGCATTATTGATATTCCATAGGCTGCCCAACATAATTTACCACTTAGTGCGATTCCGAACATAGGAATAGAGAGAAGAAGAGCAGTCGTTGCGAGCAGCGGAACTGAAAAGAAAATTATTAATAATTAAGGTGATAAATTATTTGGTATCAATTAATGGAATTGCGAGCAGCAAAATTGCTGAATGATATCGAAGCCTACGGAATGCGTATCCCGGTAGTTTTCAGCTTCTATACGATGAGAATGACCCTAATTAATTGGAGATTAGCATGCAGATGAAGGAGAGAGGAAAACAACAAAAAAAAGTATTTCATAAGAGAACACACGATATCCAGTTTTCGGTTACGTATAATGATATACAGCCTTCTTCCCGAAATCAGAGGCGCCAACTTGAAACCGCGTAATTCTAAACGTAATTTCCCTTGAGGAAAAGGCCACTTGTTTCATACAATTTACAGCTGACTAGTACAGTACTTTGGAATATAATATCGCATTATTACGTATAGAGTTCTATAACTTTAAGGGTCTATAAAGTCTATACTATAGGAAATTAGCAGTAATGTCTTAAATTATGGACAAAAGCTTACTAAATTATATTACAAATGTTATAATTAACTGAAACCCTTAATATTTATCATGAAAGGTATTAATCCTTCAATCTACAAATTAGTTTAATGTAATAATTTACAAAGAGAAAGGATTGATTTGCAAATTGTTACTTCTGAAATTTTTATGTTTTATATTTGTATAAACATTTGGTACAATTTTCAAAGATAAATTGAAACATGTAAAACTATAGTAAATTTTGATCTACACGAGATTCATTAGTGAAAAAGTAAAATAAAATTTGTTGATAAAGATCTTATTGTATTTCTAAATATTTTTAAATTATTATCTATTTTCCAATTAATAAATCTAACTCAAAACGAATAAAAAAATAACAACTTATTTTAATTTTTTTTTATTTTACAAAATTTACTTAACTGAATTGATGTTGTGAATTTATTGATAATTCTACTAATTATTTACGTGTTAAATATTATCAATACTTGTAGTAATTTCTATTAATCAAATTGAAAAATTTGAATTTTACTGTTAACAATAAATTTATTTATTTATTTCATATTATTCATCCTTTCCAAAATGTATTTCCTATATTTCCTTTCATATAGAATTTATCTTTAACTTCGTAATAAAAAGTTATCTTTTTTTAAATAGAAAAGAAATATAAATTAATAACAGATTTATTTTTTTTTATTGATTTTCTCTTGAAAATTTAACAATTTAATCGTTCTATCCTTTGAAAGATATATTTTGAGCTTATTTATACAGAATTTCAAAAATGTATATCAAACAATATATAAAAAAACATATTTTATGATTCTTTTAAAACAATTAATTTTCTCTTGTGGAATCTTTTATAAAAATATATTTGATACCTTTCATTCTTTGGAAAAATTTCAAATGTTTATCAAGCTCATTTATACACTTTTGAACAAGAATTGTTTAACAGATTTTCTCTTGAGAATTCTTTGATAAAATTAAGTAAATTTAAAATTATATAATTGAATTTATCTTTTAAATATGATAATAATATATAAAATAATTGTCTATTCTTTTATTTCTTACTGGTACGAGATTTTTGTAACTAATAAAAAGTTATATAATGAAAACAAAATATATAAAATATGTTATAATTATAACATTTTGTGTTGTCATAAATTTGTTAAAAATGAACATTTTGATTTTTTTTTATTATTTGTAAGAAATCTCTTATATATTTACTTATAACAATTAATATTTTTTTATTTGTTTGTGATTGAATAAATACGTTGTACTCTTTTCTTTAATTTATTGATTTATTAATTTGTGTTTGCACATATAGAAACAATGGAATATTTTACATTAAACATTTTTTTTTTATTATTTAGTATTAGAAAATTGAAATAAATATCTAAATATTATATAAGTTTCAATCTCATAAATATGATTAATACAAAACTTTCTAATATCTGATAAATCTGTATTAATCATTGATTTGCTCTAGTGAAATCTTCCATAAAAAACATCGAGTCTAGACCTTTTACTCCTGGGATGAAAATTGCAAATGCATTTCGAGTTTGTTTATACATAAATTCCGATGCAAGAAGAGAGAGACTCTAGTAGCACAAATACAACAATTTTCCGCGTTCCGTGGCGCCAGGTTTATATATTTGTTTGCTTCCAATAAATATGCATAAACTGATTTAATTTCTGTATCTGTAATTATCGAGTGTTCCTTTAGCCGCAAATTGCGTAATATTCCACCAAGAAGTGGAAAATATACCCGAATCGCAATAATTAATTACTCGACGCTTTTTTAATTAAGACACTTGAAACGAAACGCTGCTTTTGTAACGGCAACTGCCTGAAAATTCATTTTCATTCCATCTCTACAATTCCGCTACGAAATTGCAAGAATGTAAACACAAACACGTTTTGCTTCTCGAGTTATTTTTGATACAGATCTTTATTTTTACCGTGTAAATAATAATCGTAAAACAACAAACAACGTCAAAAACGTGTTCTTCTGATTTGCCGACTTTACATATATTATTTTTTATTAAAAAATAACAATAATTTGCACAACATTTTTTTTTATATTCTTCTGCGAACAATCATTATGTTTATTGTCACCCAACTGGTGTGGATGCATTTGGAGGGAATAGCTCGAATTCCACAAATAAACTAATGAGATTCGTTTATTTTATTCGATTTTTTTTTGTTTCAGCGATTGAATTTTTAATTGCGACATTTTTCATTTAATTAGCTGATGCTGTTGCTCTGAGTCTGGGGAGATCTGATTCGGAGATAAGAAAGACTTTTACATCGATTTCTAGTCCAATTAAGGATTATGTATGTGACTTTTATTGCTTACAACAAAAAAATAATTATATGAAACAACAACTTAAAAAGAAAAGAGACATAAACAAATTTGCACATTTGCAAAAATCAATAAAACTCGATTGCGTAACGCTCGTATATTTGTATAAATACATTTTTTTTTTTCACCTCCTATCTCGTGTTGTTCAGGTTTATTGGAGCCGCGTTTAATAATTCATAACATGAATAAATTTAAATCGAAAAATAGAAGAAAAAAATGAAATAAATAGAGAGAAGTTGCATAAACATGGAGACGCCATAAAACATGTTTTACGATGAATTAATCGAAGTTAATTCTAAATCGCTCCGAACTTTAATGAGCCAACTTAATTTACTTAAACGATGTCAGTTATTTTTTTTTGTTGTAAATCCAAGTTGACGTATAATTCAATTGGACAGATTTTCTTGCAATAATGTTGAATTACTGCTATATATATGATCCATAAATAATGTACTTATTTATAGAAAACTAGGTTATTATAAATATGTTTATGGTGCTAGATCTTAAATGTATATACTGCATGTATTGTGCATAAAAATATCAACGTTTTTTGGTAGGAAGGATGTTTTTTTTTATGATGGAAAAGTGTTACAATAATAAAAATAATTGCATCATTATCGGCTTTGAAAATAGAAGATGAAAACTTGACCATATTCATCCATCTATACTGCTTGTATCATGTATCTTTTGATCATCGTATTTGGTTGGAATGATGGTTTTAAGATGGTGGAAAGGTAACTTTCAAAATAGAAGATGAAAAGTAGATGATCTTTCTTCGTTTATACTGAGTATAGTGCTTGTATCATGTATAATTTGATTAACGGTTTTGGTTGGAAGAATGGTTTTCTTGCGAAGGAAGAAGAAGTTACAATTGAAAAAATAATTGTAATCAACAAAAATAGAAGAAGGAAATTTGACTATACTCCTAAATCTATTTTTGGTAGGTATAATGGTTTTCTGATGATGGAAAAGTATTATAATAAAAATAATGGATTGGATCATCATTGGATCATACTAGAAAAGTGTTATAATAAAAAGTATATTACATAAAGATTGGCTTGCAATATTGACAACAGAGACTTGAGCATCCTCGTCTTTTTATATATATAATAGTGCTTGTACAATAATTTCATCAAATGTTTTTGTTAGCAAGAATAGCTTTCTGATTATGGAAGAGTTACAATAGAAGAACATATTGTTACTATCATAGGCTTCGAAAATAAAAGACGGAAACTCGACCATCTTTTTTCATCAATACCGACTTTTTGGTATGAAGTCGACTTCTAAAATAGAAGAAAGAAACTGGACAATACTCCTTCAGCATATATGAAGGCTATAGTATTTGTGTCGTGCATAATTTGATCAATAATTTTGGTAGTAAAGATGGTTGCTGATGTAGGTAAAGTGTTATAATAAGAAAATTAATTTTATCATCATCGACTTCGAAAATAGTCAACAGAAACTTGATCATTCTCGTCTTTCTATACTGATAATAGTGCTTGTACAGTGCATACTTTGATCGACGTTTTTGGTAGGAATAATGGTTTTCTGATAATGGAAATCATGGCTTCGAAAATAGAAGACTGAAATTTGACCGTCCTCTATGACTTTTTGGTAGGAAGCACGGTTTTCTGATGATCGGCTTTGAAAATATAAGAAGGAAACTTGACCATACTTGTCCATCTCTGACTATAGTGATTGGATCATGCATAATTTGATCAACGTTTTTGGTAGGATTAATGGTTTTCTGATGATCGGCTTTGTAAATAGAAGAAGGAAACTTGACCAGGCTTCTCCAGCTATGCTTAATATAGTGCTTGTATTGTGCATAATTTGATTAACGTTTTTGGTAGTAAATATAGTTTTCTGATGTAGGAAAAGTGTTATAATAAGAAAATTAATTGTATCATCGACTTCGAAAATTGAAGACGGAAACTTGATCACTCTATGACTATTTGGTAGGAAACTTGACCACTCTATGACTTTTTGGTAGAGAAGATGATTTTCTGATGATCGGCTTTGAAAATAGAAGAAGGAAACTTGACCATACTTCTCCATCTATGCTGACTATATTGCTTGTATTGTGCATAATTTGATCAACGTTTTTGGTAGTAAGAATGGTTTTTTGATGTAGGAAAAGTGTTACAATAAGAAAATTAATTGTATCACCATGGACTTTGAAAATAGAAGACGGATACTTGACCATCCTTCTCCGTCTTTACTGAATGATTTTGTGATGATGGAAAAGTGTTACAATAAAAAAAATTGTATCATCGACTTCGAAAATTGAATACTAAAACTTAAACATTCCACTATTATCATGTATAATATTATTAACGTTTTTGGTAGATGATTGTGCAATGATGGAAAAGTGTTATAACATAAAAATTACATAATCATCGGCTTCAAATCATCAAAAATATGTTTTTTTTATGATAGAAAAATGTTATTGTATCATTATCGACTTCGAAAATAGAGGACAAAATCATTACCAATCTCTTCTGTCTACACTGATTATATTATCATGTATAAACTTATTAACGTTTTTAGTAGGAAATATGGTTTTCTGTAAAAGTACAAATAAATTGATGCATAATATGATTATGCATCATCAGATTCGAAAAGAGATAAAAGAAACTTGATCATCCTCATCTTTTTATACTGATTATACTATTTTCATCGTGCATAATTTGATGAACGTTTCTGGTAGGATAAATAGTTGTTTGATAGTGAAAAAGTGTTATAATAAAAAAAAGAATTGCATCACCATTAGATTCGAAAATAAAAGACGGAAACTCAAGCATCTTTCTTCGTCTATAATCCTTGTATTGTGCATCATTTGATCAATTTTTTGATAGAAAATATGATTTTCTGATGTTGGAAAGGTGGTATAATAAAAAAATGAATTGCATCATCATTAGCTTCGAAAATAGAAGTCGGAAACTCGACCATCCTCCTCCGTCGCATTACACTTACCACGCTGTAATTGCGGATAATTGCTAATGACTCATATAATTACAATTAAACATGCCGTTAATTAAAGTTTTCGACGTCACAGCATGATGTATTCCTACAATGAAATGGAATTTAACAACAATTTTCTATTAAGAATTTTTAAACTAATTCAAATTAAAAATTTCATAGAACCTAGTATACCATTATTAGAAAAAATATTGTTTTTTTTTATATTATAAATCGACTATTTCTCAGTATATTTACAATGAAATCCAGATATTTGAAGTACTTTAAATTAAACATAAAGATACAAAAAAATCTTTAATTACACTAAGTTATGACTAAAATTGGTATTGTATTTTAAATTATTGATGATTGTACATAATATACAGAGCTGGGAATATAAATCATTGTTATATAAGTTTTATATACCTGAACGTATCTTATAACATTACATGATATTTGGGTATTATTAAAAAATAAATAATTATTATAATATTTTTGCTTAAAATTTTTTAAATAGATCGCATTATCGTATATTACATTAGTTTATATTTTTTTTATGTCGTGTAATTTTATTCACAATCTGTTCATCAATGTGAACATTGAGTAAATTTACAAATTTACAGTTACCATTACGATGTTTTTTTGTATTTTAATTTGTAAGTTGGCAGTCGTCTGTAAGTTAACTTCAGTAGTATATTGATGCTCTGCGATTCCACTATTTCCTTGCACTGTGAATCTGCTGCTATCCTTAACACTGTCATTCTCCATCGACTTGGATGAAGATCAATATGCTGAATCTCATTCATTTCACTGTCCATCTGCGATGAACGATGTCCCTATTGCTGCAAGCATCGAGAGGGCTCACAAAGGGCCTGGCTTGACCAGGATTTGAACCTGCGCCCACTAGCTCATGGGTAGGGTGACTTAACCATTCGGCTATTAGTCGTCCTACATTAGTTTATATGATGAAAATTGTTGCAATATACAAGTAAAAATGCAAATATTTAAAATCGTTATGCTAGGTTCCTCTACATATTAATGTAAAGAGTTTATCTTAAATATTTTATAGTTTCCTTGTACGTCATAGCATTTGTTTTATAAATTTTCAATTATATTTAATTATTTGCATTTTATATAATTATCATAATATATATATATAAATTATACATAAATGTTCCAATTACATAAACTTCACATAATTTCTAAGATTGTATACATTGTATGCTCATTGTATTGAGAATATGAAATACTCAAATAAGTATTAATCTAACTTTTATTTTTCATTCTACAATCTTCCATTTGAAACTAAATATTATAAAAATAAACCGCACTAAATGAGACTTGACTGTATAAAGGAAACAAACAATTTATGTATAAAATGTACTCATTTATTACAATGTATTTTGTATTGATGCAAATCGATCTACAGTAAATCCGGACTGATAGAAGCCGTAACTTTGTGAAATCTATGTATCGTTCGTATATTTTTAAGAAATTTGTAAAACTCTAAGAGCTTTAAACAGGCTTTCAAACTTTATAGCTTCATAACGGTTAGTGCTGCAATTAAGCTTATGCTTGTAATTTATTCATTATAATATTGGCTTTACTTTGTATTACTTGATAATAAATTAAGTAATTAAATTACTTTTGATAGGTTTATACATTAATTAATTATTGACATGAAATTACTGTTTAACTGTAAAAATAATATAAGAAACATTTGTTTTCCTAATATAAAATTTGCTTTTGAAAATAGCACATAATAACATGTTTTATTTTTACTTATAGACAAATTAAATGACATCAGAAATACTTTTCATTTTATTTCTTTAACACACACCACTTTTCTTGATAACTTTAAGTGATGAAGTTATAATTGTATACACATTTTTTTTACTTTAATATTTAATTTAACTTGTAAATAATAATGTTGAATATTTTAGAAATTTTATGATTTTTTATAAACACTATTCTAATTACTTTTTTTTTTCAGAATAACTGCAAAATATTATTATTACATAGTTTTTTTTATATAATATTAATTAATACATCATGACTTAACATTTTAACTAATTATGTAATATTTACTTCTTATTTTTCTATCTTATTTGCATATTAAATACTAAACTATGGCCTTTTCCATATGCATACTACCGGAATTATGAAATTGCCTTCAGAATGGACAAAAGTTATCGAACAAAACGGCGCATATTTGATCTAAATCTGTACATTCTAACTTTGTTAATTTCATCGTCGAACGCTTAGAACTTTTTACTTCACCCAATATTTAGAACAGTAAATGTAATCAGCTGTTAAATTTGAAGAACTATTATTTAATTTTTCTATTTTATATATGTTTTTTACATTAATTACTCAACAATGTGCATTCAAAATATTTTTTTTTAATTAATTGATTAATTTTACAAAAAATATAGATTTTTGGAATTTTTGTCATTTCTTCATGTTTCATTTAATTATTTTATAATTAGATTATAAAAAGTGAAAATTTAATATAAAACTGTATCTATTATGACAGTTTTGTGGTGTATGTTGTACTTCTTTATGAATGGACTTTTAAATTCGCATTTTTTTTATATCAAAATATAAGTAAGTAATGTTAATTAAGAATCATGATTAATTATTTAAAAAAAAAGTAACAAAATCTTTAATATATTTTTTAATTTACAAATTAACTCAAAAATTGTTAATTAATTACAAACTCGTGAGTTATTTTATTATTTTAGTCAACTTTTCACATTTGATTTCATTACTTAATGAACAACTATCATATTTAAATCATCATACGTGCAAATTAAGCAGAAAAAATATGTTCTTTCCAACAAATTTACTGATAGATTTGTGGTATTTACTATTCCTCTAGTAAATTTATATAATTAGGGCGACTAATAGCCGAATGATTAAGTCGCCTTACCCATGATTCCATGGGCACCGGTACGAATCCTGTTTAAGCCAGGCACTTCCTGAGCCCTCTAGGTGCTTCAGCCAAGTCGATGGACAATAACAGTGTTAAGCAGTTTCACAGTCAAAGGAAATAGTGGAATCGCAGAGTATCAATATACTACTGAAGTTAACCGTGGGCGCCGGTTGAATTCCTGGTCAAAGTAAGCCCTTCCTGAGCCCTCTAGGTGCTCGAAGCAATAGGACCATCGTTCATCATGAATGGACAGTCAAATAGAAGAGGTTCAGTATATGGAACTTTAGCCAAGTCGATAAACAATGACAGTGTTAAGAATAGCAGCAGATCCACAGACAAAGGGAATAGTAGAATCGCAGAGCATCAATATACTACAAAACGACAGCCAACCAGCAAATCACAGATGAATATAATGGTAATAACTTCAATGTCTACCGCTATTAGATTTAATTAGTGTTCACAGGAATAAGATTATAAATTAAATATATTATGACATAAGAAAAAAACAAATTATCTAATTAGAACTTATTAGAGTTTTTATAATTGCATATCATTGAAACTTTTATTCCGCTTCATTTTATATAAAAAAAAATATGCAATTAATACTAATTAAAAACCGCTATTTATTAGTTAATAATTAATATCAAATTTAATTTTATAAATTCCGACTGAATTTATAAGCATAAATCACATCGGATCGTGCAGAGGTCAAAAGAAATTCCAGCTTGTTTTGTTGATGAAATTCGGTGCACGGCAATCAGAGAAATACGATTACAGGACTCGAATCGAAGTGCTAACAATATTTACGAATCGGATCGTATTAACCCAATTATCATCGTCCGTTCCAATTTCTAAAAAGTGCACACGAATCGGACATGTCACATCATATATACAGAGAGTGGAGCAGAGAAAGAGAGAGAATCATTTGCATCATCAACGCATCATGGACCATTCTCCCAACGAAGGCCCTCTATAAATAAATCACACAGCCTCCTCCACTTATCTCGAATCATATAATTATGAATGAATATAAAAGATTATTATATCTTGGCGCCGGACGGGACATTAACGCCATTACAACAACAATACCGTACATCAACAAATGCGAAATATGTTTATTACGAATTCCATCCGTCTCTTGTCGAGACTTCGTCTTTCCTTCTCTTTCACCATTGTGCAACGATTTTCGTGCATGTTTAAGGTCACAATTAAACAGAGAAAGAGAAACGAAAAAAATACGTTTCTAAGGTGTGTACCGATGATTCGATTATTGAACTTACAATCAATCAGCAATGATATTGCTTCAAGAATTAAGTTCAAAAATGAAGTGAAATAATTATGTATTTGTTTATTTCTGCTTAAATCTTAATCTTCAAATGTATTCGCGGACCAAAACATAAACGTTTCTTATGCAACGAATCGTAAATAACAGCAGCATCAAAAGCAAAACAAGAAAAACTATGATCTTCAATCAGATTATAAAAGCATAAATATTTACTTGGATCAATTATTTGTATTTCTTAAATGCACAATCGTAACTTCACTTAGTGCGGATACAATAAATACGGATTCACTATAGTCCGGTTTGAAGCAATATACAAATTATTTATAAAAAATTACTACCAATTTTTATACATAAATGTTCGATTTTCCTCTTTTATTCAGACAAATTTTTATTAGTGCGATTTATGTACAGCATTAACCCATATAGTACGGTTTTGATTAGTCCTGATTTTCTAAATGCACAATCGTAAATATAGCACTATGTGAGGTGCAGTGCAACTTTAATTTAAATTCAAATTAAACGAAACTTTTAATTGAGCAATATATAAATTAATTATAAAAAATTACTACCAATTTTTGTTTTGTACGTTCATTTATCCTTTTTCCTCTTTTATGCAGACAAGTTTCCATTTATTCGTTTTACGTTTATATGTACAACAATACCTGGCATAGTACGGTTTTGATCAATCCTGATGATTTAAAATGCATAATCATAAATACAGAAATACCTTACATAATGTGGCTTCGTTCAGTGCGGATTCATTATAGTCCGGCTTGAAAATTTCAAAATAAAATAAATTTCAATTGAGCAATATAAAAATAATTTATAAAAAAATACTACTAATGTTTTTACATAAATTATCAATTTTCCTCGTTTATTCACACAAGACTCTATTAGTGCGGTTTATGTTTTATGTATAGCAATACCTCGCATAGTGCGATTTCGATCAGTCCTGATTCACTATTGTCCAGTTTTAAGTTACTACAATTATATTTTTCTGCATAAAATATTTTTGTTTTCATTTTACTCAGTCAAGACTACTTTTATGTGGTTTATTATTATAATTATAACAATATATCGCGTAGTGCGGCTTTAATTGGATTCACTATAGTGCGGTTTGAAAATGTCAAAACAAACTAAATTTTAAATGATAAAAATAATTTCTAAAAAATTAATACATAAAATTATTTCTACATAAATGATTATTTTTTTCTATTTAATGAAGTCACTTTCTGTACGGTTTATGTTTTCTATTTATAACAATACCACGCATAGTGCCGTTTCGATAAATGCAATTCATCATTGTCTGGATTAAAATTTCAAAACAATGGAGATTTTAATTGAACAAAATAAAAATAAATTTACTACATTTTTTTTTTGGAACATAAATGATAAACTTTCCCTCCGCATATCCAGTCAATACTCATTTTATGCGGCTGCTTCAATCAGTCCGGATTAATTACAGTTCACTTTGAATATTTCAAAACAATCTAAATTTTAATTGATGAAAATAAAAATAATTTCTAAAAAAATACTAAACAAAATTGTTTAATTCAATACATGATCAAATGCTCGTATTTTTTTCATTTTATTCGGTCAATTTTCCCTTTATGCGATTTATTTTTATTTGTACAACAATACCTGTTATAGTACGGATTTAATCAATCGGGATTTACTATAGTCGGGTTTCAAATTTTCAAAATAAACAGTTTTATACAAATTTACTACATAAAATAATTAAATATGTTTTATGCGATTTATTTTTTATTTACTATAACACCTTGCATATGTCCGGATTTACTATAGTTCAGTTTGAAAATTTGAAGATTTTTTTGACAAAATAAAAGTAATTTAAAAAGAAAACAATAGTGTACACAATTATTATTTATACAAATAATCGATAATTTTTCTTTTCTTTGTAAATTAAATCTCTCTTAGTGCGTTTCTTTTTATGCAGTGTTAAAATCATCAATTAGTCCGGTTTTAAACAACTATTAGTACTATTTGAGATATTGCTTTATATTGATTTTTCCTTAATCTAGTTAAATATTTTTTGTTATTTTTTATGTACTGCAACACCTCGCATAATGCGGTTTCGATTAGTCCGGATTCACAATATTTATTAGAAAATAAACTAAAATAAATTAAAGTTCTCAATTATCCATACAATTTGATGTATTGCTGTATGACTATTATTAATTAATGATTTTTTATGCTGACTGTTTCAACATAATTGCAATAGAATATCAGAAAACGTTTGTGCAAATATCTATAGATTTCTTATTTATTTATGTACGCAACGCGCGCCAATAAATCCATCAGCAAAGTCAACTT
This sequence comes from Nicrophorus vespilloides, assembly GCF_001412225.1. NCBI lineage: Eukaryota > Metazoa > Arthropoda > Insecta > Coleoptera > Silphidae > Nicrophorus > Nicrophorus vespilloides. The sequence goes on from NW_017098954.1 coordinate 81,419, forward strand.
TGTCCCAGAATGTGACTTCACGTTTACGCGAATTCCAATTAAACTTATCACGAGCGTTCGATGAAAAACAATTAACGCTAGAATTAAATACGTTTATCGTAGATAGCAACAAAAGCTGCATATTTCTCGTGTTATAAATGCGAAAATAATAATATAAGAAAAAAATGCGCATATGCATGCAAATTCCAATTAAACTTATTGCACGATCTATTATGAGAATGATACAGTATTTATTGAGAACGGTCTGGTTTTTGCCATGTAGAAAAATATACGTTCGGGTTCCGATAATCCATTAAGAAATTGTGTAAGGGGAAAATGTTCGAATGCTTTGCGAACGATAATGTAAATCATTTAGTTAAGACAGGTCAAGAATTGTGTAAGAATAAAAAAGGATATTGATTGTGTGAAGGCAACATTAAAATACTGTTAAATTAAGAGTTTCAAAATGATAAAAGTATGGAGGGATATTGAATGAAAATAATGATATTGATTATGTGAGGGCGACATGAAAATATGATAAAAGTAAGAGGAATATTTAACACATCACTCAATAAGTCTCCGGTCTGACAGATGTATGGCAATACTGTTGACAGACCCATATGATTTCTGGATAATATCAACCTTTAAACGATAGTGTCAAAATTCCATGATATTCTGACAATTAGTTTACAGGTTACAGTGGTTTTAGTGATCCAAGTTTTGTAATTTTCAAAACAATGAATAAAAAAAAATGTTGTGTGTTGATTAAACATTCTTTTTTGATGGAGAAAATACTATTGGAGACAAACAGTGGCTTAAGCATTAAGGAAACTCTGCACCAGGGAAATCTACTATTATTGACTAGTATGCTGAATTTAAACGAGGTCGTACAAACAACGACAGTTGCTCCGGAAAACATAAAAAGTCCACAAAACAGTTTTGAAAGACCGTAAATATTGTAAAGTTTAAATTGAAACAATATGAAGAATTTTAAATGAAAAGAGGAAATTTTAAAGGATATCGATGAAAAAAGAATATTATTTGTACGAAGGTGACATTAAAAGACCATTAAAAGTTTAAAATGTAATTTGTTTAAGGATAATAAAGGGAAAAAAACGTTCTGATTGTGTGAAGACGACATGAAAATACCATTATGTTAAGAGGAATATTGTGGATTTCAATTTGAAAAAATATTAAGGATTTTGAAGGACGTTGATTGTGGTATTGTGACATGAAACTCCACACAATTAAGAAGAACATTGTAGACTTCCATTTGTAAAATTATGAAGGATATTGAAGGACAAAAAGGACACCACAAAATTAAGAAGAATTTTGTGCAGTTACATTTGAAAAATTATAAAGGATATTGAAAGACAAAAAGGACATTGATTGTGGTAAGATGACATGAAATACTACAAAATTAAGAGGAACANNNNATTGATTGTCCTAAGGTGACATGAAATACTACAAAATTAAGAGGAACATTGTAGAATTCGATTTGAAAAATTATGAAGGATATTGAAGGACATTGATTTTGCTACGGTGACATAAATCAACACAAAATTAAGAAGAATTTCGTAGAGTTCCATTTGAAAAATTATGAAGGATAATGAAAGACAAAATACTAAAAAATTAAGAGGAATATTGTAGAGTTTAAATGTAAAAAAAATGAAGGATAATAAAGGATTTTCATTGTGTGAAGGCTAATATGAAAATACTATAAAATTGAGAGGATTATTATAGAATTCCATTTGAAAATATATGAAGGAAATTGAAGGACAGTGATTATGATAAGGTGACATGAAACACCATAAAATTAAGAGAAATATTGTAGAGTTCCATTTGAAAACTTTTGAAAGATATTGAAAGACAAAAAGGACATTGATTGTGATAAGGTGACATGAAACATCATAAAATTTAGAAGAATTTTGTAGAGTTCCAATTGAAAAATTATAAAAGATATTATAGGAAAAAGAGGATATTTATATAGTTATATAATTTATAAATATATATTTATATAAATAAAATATATAAATTATAAAAAAATTAAGAGGAATATTAAAGAGTTTGAATTTGAAAAATGATGAAGGAAATAAGGAATTGAAGCAAAAAAAAAATCGTACGTTGATAATGGTTGAAAACTCTTGGCTGGGAATGTTTTAATAGTGAAATGGACCAAGGCCTGAGACCGATTGCGTTTTATAAGGCTTTCTTACCAGAGCCATACCATTTATAGTCAAACCAAACAGACGTTTCCATACCGAGCTACATACTTGTCAAGACTACCAAATCTCAATCCGGCTCCGGACAAAAACCGTGCCTTTCTCGTGAAATCTTTGGTGTGATATTTTTCTTTTTCATAAAACGCTTTTATTTATTAAAAAAAAAACTTTTTATATATTTCTTTTTTACTCCGCAAATGAAGAGCGGTGATTTTTCAGCGACTTTATTATTATTTTCGCCCCGGTTGCGTAACGAATCGTAAAGTTATATTCGGTTTTATGGTCGAGCGCACGGAATAAAGTGATTCCATTAAATCTCCAGCGCAAATTCGCACAATCCTCAAACCCCTGAAACACTGAATCAGCGAACGGCAACAATATATGTTTTTTTTGTGAATAGAACGTGCGCTGTTTTTTTTTATTTTCGTTTTTAATTTACGATAATCGTTGTGTTTACGTGAAATTATCCAAATCGCTAAATTTTAATTACCTTTTTTTTGCACATTCATGTATTGCTTATCGAAGTATTTCAATTACTCCTTTTTCGACATGGCATTTAAATAGATTCTTTATTGGTTATTGCATGAAAAATATTCGATATCAACGCCAAAGTTAGTAAACATTTGGATCGAATAAACATTTCCTGAATACACCAAAATATACTGTAATATCTTGCATAGTTTGTGTAATCTGTTCCTTTAATATCCCGAACTGTCTGAAACCGGACTAATCGAGGACATTAAAACCGCTAAAAGTAAACACGTATAAAAAATTGTGTAATAATTTATGTTTATTTTGCTCAATTCAAAAATTTAGTTATTTTTCTTTTAATTTCCAAACCAGACTATACTGAGTCCGGACTATTTCAAGTCGCACTATGCGAGGCATTGTTGTATATCTATATCCAATTAGTTTAAATAAAATTATGACCAGAAATCATCAAATCCAAAGATTATTGAAATAAACAGGGAAAAAACTTGACTCACATGCAAAAGTACAAACATCAACATGTTGAAAATTACGTAACAACTAAAGGTTTTTTTTTAAACCAATAAAAAAAGGTAGAAAATACTGATGTTATAATTCCTGAACATACTCATTTGAAATTTGATTTACAAATATCAGAAAATTCAACACTAAAAGCTAATTTAACCGTATATAAAAGCGAAAGTAAATGGGACTTAAGTTGAGAAAAACTGTATTATAGGAATTGATACTAGATTCCTTACATCCAGTCTTATTGTGGAAGAATCTTAGTTGAATATTTTATATGTCATTGTTTATTGTTGTTGTTGTTTATAACATACATTCAATTTAGTAACATTAACATTTCCTTAATACACCAAAATATACAGTAATATATTTCATAGTATGTGTAATTTGTTAGTCTAAAATCCCGCACTGTTTGAAACCTGACAAATCAAGGACTTTAAAACCACATGACATTAAAAATAAGCATATATAAAAAATTGTGTAATAATTTCAGAGAATTTGTTTTTATTTTTCTCAATTCAAAAATTTAGTTTTTTTAAATTTTCAAATTAGACTATAGTGAATCCGCACTGATCGAAGTTGGACTATGCAAGGGATTACTGTATAGTTATATGCAATTAGCTTAAAGAAAATTATGACCTGAAATCATCAAAACCAAAGAATAATGAAATACACAGGAAAAAAACTTGTTATATAATCCATACATAACATCACCAAACTTACAAATAGTACAAAGATCAACACTACACTTCAGTAAATGATTTATTAAAGCTAAAGAATCTGTATATAATTGTGTAATTATAATGAAAATACTGAGTAAATATTTTTTTCATGTCGTATAATTTTATTCACAATCTGTTCATCAATGTGAATATAAATTTAAGATCGCGGTTGACATTAAATGGATAATCTTTCCCGGTGGATAGTAACCATTATGATGATTTTGTTGGTTGGCTGTTGTCTTCAGTAGTCTATTGATGCTCTGCGATTCCACTATTTCCTTTCACTGTGAATCTGCTGCTATCCTTAGCACTATCATTGTCCATCGACTTGGCTGAAAGTCCATATGCTGAACTTCATTCATTTGACTGTCCACCTGTGATGAACGATGGCTCTATTGCTGCAAGCACCGAGAGTGCTCACAAAGGGCCTGGCTTAACCAGGATTCGAACCGGCGCCCACAAAATCGTGGGAAGGGCAACTTAACCATTCGGCTATGAGTCGCCCATACTGACTAAATATGATTAATTATTGGTATTGGAATGATAACTATGTTTGTTATTAATAACATGTTTCCAGTTTAGTACAGAAAAATTTAGTTAATTAGGAACTTTAATCAAAAATGGAATTTATGTATATAAAAAAAAAGAAGAGAGTAATTACGAAACTGTTAGAGAAAATTACAAATATTTTTACTATAATTATGCAAACGTTTTAAGTAATTAACAGTTATAATAATTATATACTTACATAATTAATTGCAAATAAAAAAGTTTTATATAGAAAAATGTTAATTATTCTAATGGGCTAAAAAATATTATTAAATTTTATTTGATTGCCTTAATATTTCTGTATGAATCCATGCCAATTTAATTTTATATATTTTAGCAATACAGTGGAATCTCGCTTAACGAGATGAATTGTATTAACGAGCGACGTTTCGCATAACGAGTGACGATGAGAAGAGAAGTCCTGAATTGCCCAAGTGCTACATCATTTTAAAAACTTGTTACACATATTATGTGTTTTTTGAATATGTTTCACTATACGAGTAAAAATCCGGAACGGAAACGGATTAAAGTCGTTAAACGAGGTTCCACTGTATAGTGCAGCGGTTGTCAAAGTGGTGGTCCAGAAAATTTCGCTGGTCCGCAGAAAAATGTGGAATATACTTACTCATCATGTTAAGT
>NW_017098954.1:86540-88955 GCF_001412225.1 Nicrophorus vespilloides
GATTTAAATTATGAATTAACTGGTCCGTGAGGTCAAAAAGTTTGGCGACCGCTGGTATAGTGTAAGGAGAAGTTAATGAACGCCATCTTGAAACCCAAACGATTTTCTTCCATTCACCCACTAAACTTGATCCTTTGATAAAACAACATCAATGATCAGCATAATTTCCATTATTTTTTAAATTATAATTCTAGTAAATTTTTTGCGTCTCCCTGTTTAGAAATAGCTGCTTTAGATAATGTATATTTTTCGCAAATTATTAAACATTCTTTACAAAAAGAAAACAACGTAAATTTTATTTTTATACAAGTTTTATTTATTTCCAAAAATATGTAAAATTAAAAACACATAAATTATAAGCCTCTTTGATTTTCTTCAACAAACTCAATCTTCTTTCCTCCAAAAACTGTGAACCATTTGATAATCATATCAATTAATAACGAAAATTTGTTAATTACTTCGGTATCCTCTTCCTTCAACGTTCTTGTAAATTGAAATGCCGTTGTAATTCTCCACGACATTTGTTGGATTTTGCGACATAAATTCACAATGTATTTGCTAGAGCCGCGTCTTCCTGTAAGCGGATTGAATTTATCCACCATTATCCATTCCTGCCAAAGATATCTCTCTCTCAGAGTCGCGTTGAATCTTGCATGCAAATCATTGAATTTGCTAATTGTAGATTCGAAATTATCATTTTCGTAATAATCCTGGATTATCGCGCTGCACCTATTAGAGATTTCTATCATTTCCTTGGTGGCTGTCATCGAAACTTTGTTTTCAAAATTTGACATCTCTATATTGGATGAAAAGTGTTGATCCTATGAATTAAATCTGGAGACCTCACTGAAGCTCTTATTCACTTGAACTGATGCATAGATGAACTATACCAAAAAAATTTGCAAGGGTAATACTGTTTTGAAAATGTTAGGTTGGTAGAATGGAACATTAATTTTTATGGTGTCAATAAAAGAAACGATATAAATTCCCAGAATTTACCCTCCGTCACTACCTGAATCATAATTTAATTTCGAATAATTTTACGAAAATAATGATAATATGTATGGCAAAAGTAAATTACAAAACGACAACAATAATACAATAATAAAAATTAAACAAAATTCAAATTTCTGTCTACAAAAACTGATTATTTTATACTTAACTTTTTTTTTTCATTTTTCAAAATATCCAATATTTTTTTTAAAATTTATATTTCTAGTATTTTTAACTCCAAGACAAAAACTTTATATACAGGAATCAATGAACGGTTTTCAACCGCAAACATTTTGAATGTCTGTCTGCAATGATGTTAAACATCACATAACAATAATGTAAATGAAATAGTATCATTTACTTCATTACTTATTTCAATATAAGCAGTAAGATAAGTTAACCACAAATATTTCCAATTTCTGCCTGTAATACTGTCAAATATTACATAACTACAATGTAACAATATTTAGTATAATTTACTACATTACTTATTTCTTCATATATAGTAGGATTTCGTTTAGTGATTTCTCGATATACTTATTTACTAAAGGGTATCCCAAAATTAACTGACGTTTTAAATTTGTCAACATTTTGTTTCGCGGTAAAACCAGAGTAGAGATGTTTTTTATTCTGTCATTAGTAAACATTCAGATTATGTTTTGGAAAAATACACGTACATCGAAAGAAACGTACAACGAACAACGCATAGAAATTGTAAAAATTCACTATTTTACTATATTTAAATCTTAGGCTACAATGTACATCATGAAGTGAGAGAAATAGATCGGAAGAGTTAAGCATAATGCAGAATGTAATTAAGTATAGCAGCATTAAGAGCATAGTTTTAAGTACAGTTAAGTAAAGAAAGTATAGTACTAAGTGCAGTGGAACCTCACTTAACGAGCAAAATTAATTGTAAGAATAATGACTCGTTTAACATTCGTATAACGAGTGACGATGGGAAGAGAAGTCCCAGATTGCGCGACTTCTAAATCATTTTCAAAACTAGTGTACACATATTATGTGATGTGTATTTTTGAATATGTTTCACTGTATGAGTATTTCACTATACGAATAAAAATCCGGAACTTTTTGAAAGGATTAAACTCGTTAAGCGAGGTTTCACTGTATAGTGTAAGGAGTAGTTAATGAACGCCATCTTGAAACCCAAACGATTTTCTTCCATTCACCCGCGCAACTTGATCCTTCAATAAAACAACATCAATGATCAGCATAAATTCCATTTTTTTTTTAATTATAATTCTAGTAAATTTTTTGCGTCTCCCGGTTTACAAATATTTGCTTTAGATAATGTATATTTTTTGCACTTTGAATTTTACATATTTTATGAAATAAATAAAACTTGTATAAATATAAAATTTACGTTGTTTTCTTTTTGTAAAGAATATTTAATAATTTTTA
>NW_017098955.1:0-1184 GCF_001412225.1 Nicrophorus vespilloides
TTAAATTACTATTGATTTGGAGAAGATCTCAATTTAATTTCAATTGCTATCATCAATTAATTGATTATATTTTAATCAATTTAAGTTTCATTAATTTGAATGTGATTATGTTTTCCCTTTTTCGTAATCACAATAATTTTGTTAATTTGATTTTTGTTCTACATATGTATAATTTATATTGAAGTTGTAATAGCTTCAATATATTTTACTCGTTGTAGACTGGATGGTAATTACTTAATTATTATTATTTTGAAATATTTATCCTCACTTAATTACCCAAAAATAACAAATGTTTAAACGCAGAAGATTATCACAATCTGCATTACTTTTTTTTTTAAATTTTACTTTTTTGCTATTTTGATATTTTTAGTTCAGGAAATTCTATAATTAGGGTTGGCCACCCTTAAGCAAAATCGTTTTTCTTTCAGTTTTTGGAAAATTTCTCATATTTCCAAAATCTGAATATTGTATGTTTTGTGCGTTTTGGTATAAGTGAAAGCGAGCTCGCAAATGTTTGTGTGTGTTTGAATGTATGAGCAAAAGTGTTTCGATTTTGAATGATGTGAATGAACGTTGTTGCTGTTATGAATGTGCTGAGTTTTCGATAGATTTAAAAAAAAATGTTAAATCTTCTTTAACATTTTCATTTTATTAGGTGCTTAATTAGAATTCTTGAACTATAATACATTATTTTCGATTTTTAATTTATCAATATTAATTAAACATTTGTTATTTCCTACATCTCCCCTTTTATTGTTATTTTTTTATTACTAAACACATTCAAATTTGTTTTTAATTATTTATTATTTTGTTAATAATGGATATTATCATTTTATTTCAAAATTGAAACAATGTGATCAATTTCTATTTATTAACTTTCAATTTCATTTTAAATCTTCTCCAATTTCAATGGTGATTTTGTGTCGCCTCGCGAATAACAAGCATGAGTAGTTAGTGGCAAATCTAACGTATTTGTCAGCTTTTTATGTTTCTGCTTTCAGGGGTGGATCTAACGTATCCACCGTGCCCGAAAATCACTCGAAAGTCGTGCAGAAAGAGACTCTTCTTTTTAACAGTCTTCATTCAACAAGACTTGATAGATAGACTCTCTCTGCACGATTGTAGATTTGTATTAAAGGATGTTTCAGTACCTTTATCCTCCCCCTTAGAGCATATCTCAAGGG
>NW_017098956.1:0-1021 GCF_001412225.1 Nicrophorus vespilloides
TAAAATTAATAAATTCTATTAAAATTTATCAATCATTACATAAATCAGCGTTTCTCAAACGTTGTTCTGTTGTACGACTAAACACGTAGAAACGTAGAATTTTTGACGTTTTGACGCAAGTTGACAGCTGTCATTTTGTGACACTTAAAGTGTCAACTCGTGATTTGAGAAATGCTAATATACAATTATATAAAATTAATAAATTCTATTAAAATTTAACAATTATTACATACATCAACGTTTCTCAAACGTTTTTTCTGTCGTGCGACTAAATCGAATTAGAATTTTGACGTTTTAAATTGACAGCTGTCATTTTGTGACACTTAAAGTGATTTGAAAAATGTTAATATACAATAATATAAAATTAATAAATTCTATTAAAATTTATCAATTATTACACACATCAGCGTTTCTCAAACGTTTTTCTGTTGTGCGACTAAATCGTAGAAACGTAGAATTTCTGACGTCTTAACGCAAGTTGACAGCTGTCATTTTGTGACACTTAAAGTGTCAACTGATGATTTGAGAAATGCTAATATACAATTATATAAAATTAATAAATTCTATTAAAATTTAACAATTATTACACACATCAGCGTTTCTCAAACGTTTTTCTGTTGTGCGACTAAATCGTAGAAACGTAGAATTTCAAACGTTTTGACGCAGTTGACAGCTGTCATTTTGTGACACTTAAACTGTCAACTCGTGATTTGAGAAATGCTAATATACAATTATATAAAATTAATAAATTCTATTCAAATTTATCAATTATTACATACATCAGCGTTTCTCAAACGTTTTCTGTCGTGCGACTAGACACGTAGAAACGTATAATTTCTGACGTTTTGACGCAAGTTGAGAGCTGTCATTTCGTGACCCATAAGTTGAGAAACGCTGTTATACAATTACAACAATTACAAAATGTTAATACATTCTAATAATTCACAAAAATAATAACATTACAATTGTATTGTAAAGGAAAGAAAGTATTTTCTATTAAATTTCTTAGATTTTTATTTTT
>NW_017098957.1:0-31802 GCF_001412225.1 Nicrophorus vespilloides
GCGTTGGTGTTTGTACCGCTTCCATTTGATTTACGTGTGAGAATAAAAGTTTCAAACTTATAATTAGACAAAAATTAGAATATGAAAAAATATTCACATCATTCAAATGAAATGAATCATTAGAAAAGTTTATAACGATCAAGTTGATGCAGACGATTCTCCTAGTCATAATACAGCCACGCTCGAATCTCTTCGAATCTCGAGTGCACTTGACGAAGAGAAATAAATCGAATTGATTTGAAGAACGTGTCACTTCTCTTCTGCGTCTCTCTGGTGGTGCGTTAGTTGAGCTTGCATGAAGTGGGCTTCCATTAAATGAAATTAGAAATTGTGTAAACTTAAACTAAAGTTGAGGCCACTTTTCCGTAACAGCAGTTAAAATATCCTTTTTACGACCCAACTCGGCGACGTTAATAAACAGGCCCGGAATTATTATTACTATTATTATCGTAAATTGCATATGAAAGAGAAGAAAAGAAGGAGCAGCACAGAAACGCAGCGACGAAGAATAATAGGAGAAACGCAACGGAAACTCAATGTAATAATGTATAGAGCAGAAATGCATCTTCACTCTTTAACACATTTCATAATAACTGGAAGCTAAATGTAATAAGTTGAACAACTAGAAAAATTCAAAATGAAACCTAACAATTTCTTAAACTATTTTTACTATTGCTATATTATCAACTTATCAATTAATTAACTACAAAACCCCATAACAACGCACAGTGCAATTTATTAATAATGTCTCAAAGAAAGACAATAAAATTAAATTAGAGATCTCTTTTAAAGATAGCAACTTTTCCTGAGCAATTTTCACAAGATACAAAGACTCTATTTCCTGCAAATTGCAGGTTAATTACACTGAGAAACTTCGAAAGAAAACACGTTGCAGTAAATAAGAAAAACTTCGAGCACCGTTTTTCAATCAGAATTTAAAAAAAAAAACAATTCACGTGTATCCATTAATAAAGAACTAATATACAAAATTTTTGACGTAAAACCTCTTTGATTTTTCAATAATTATTACACACATTTTTTTTTTCAAAAACATAAGGTTTTCATTTGAAATTGCAAAGATCAAAAGAGAGCAGACACGAAGTATAATTGACGCTGACGCGTTCACAAATCAGATGTTGCATAACGAAACGAAAATTGATATCGATCCAACATTATCGTCGTTAAATCACGAACTGTTTTCTTTTTCTCTGCTTGTACTTTTTTAAGGAAAATTTCATAGAGCTTAAAACGCAGCAATTATTCTGCATGTAAATTGGGCGGAGAGGAGACTCGAAATAACACGACTTCTTCTAATTCGGCGCGCGGTCGCAACACGATAAAATGATTCGATTCGAATGGGAATTGGCGAATAAACGTAAGCGAAACCAATTGGATGTAGTTTCGCTTTTGATTTATTGCGCGTAGAACCGTGTTTACAAATCTTTCATTTGTCAAGAGGTCAGCGCGATTTGCGTGTACGATTTTGCGCAAATTTATAAAGATAAAACGCATAATTTTTGTTAAATTTTATAGTCAAATCAATGTGGTAAGTCGGTTTAAATTTTTAATAATTAGTAGCGTGGAGTTCGATTTGAATCATTGAATAAATACTATTTTCAGTTCATTTTCGTATATAATTTTGTAAATATCAGCAATTTGTTAATTGCGCTGCGTGTCGAAACAAAAAAAAAAGTATTTACCTTTATTCGAATGGCAGCGTTCATAATTAATGTGCATCGATTGAGCCAGTTCGGGAAATTAAACGCCCACGTATTAAGTGTACATTACATTAACGCAAGTGACCGAAAAGCCACGGTCTAAAGATACAGCGGTGACACAGATTTCGTATCCGAAATACAGACGCGTTCGGCATAAATCGAATTTGGAAATCGCCTCCAAAGAACAAACAAACAAAGCGTTCAATCAAATAAACAACAGCACGCGCTCGAAGCTAGAAGTTCGTTTAAGATATTTGAATTTACTAGTTTGTTTGAGCAGGGTTGAAAAGAAATTCCCAGGGATGCGCCGGAACCGCCGTCGTTTTGGCGACGCTTAACTAATTTACTGCACTCAAAGATTTATGGTACCGAAAGTGCTCTTCCGGACCAATTTACTAGCGACGAAATCACGTCTGATGGGAACGAGAAGGATTATATCCAAAGAAACTGCTAAAACATCTTATATATATATATAAATAATAATAATGAGAATAAGAAAAAAAATATAATAATGAAAGAGAAATTAATTAGCGTAAAAAATTCTTATGATCTATTGGAGCGCGTATGTGGTAATTTGCGGCGATGCGAAAATGGAAAGTTACTTGTACCAGAGTGTGCGTTTTCTGTTTTCGTGTAACAATTGTCTGGCGAGGTTTCTGGACTCGCCGGAGCAAGAAGCAAAACGCACGCGAATATGAAGAGAGAAAGACAGAGAGAAAAAAAAATTGTAAATTGTAGAAATGAAACGCGACGCGGCCGAGACTCGAGCCTTGAACGGATTTCGTCGGTTGGAGGAAGAAGGTCGAGGAGCAATGAAAGCGACAACAAGAATTCGGCCTTCCTCCTGCTGAGGCTACACATCGACTGGAAGCTGAAGATGGCGGAATAATGCGCGTTCTTGCAAGAAATTAATTTTCGCCTTTTCGTTTCGCTCTAACATATAGTCTTATACTTAAGTTTTCTTTATTTTTTTTTGTATTCGTAAAGAAACGCACGCGTTCGATGACGCGCGTCGAAAAACAGTTGTCGCCTGTAAATCAAAACCCAAAAAAAAAAATCTCGCTCGCATTTCGGGTCTAAATTTAAAACTCGCGCCATCTCCGGAAGACGAGATGGTCGTCGTCAACTTGGATGGACGAAGAGGTCGCCGCAGATTGCTTCCTCACGAGACAGGTCAAGCACGCTTTGTTATTTTCTTTATTTTGGTCTTCGTTCCTAAGGAATAATATTACGCTCTCCACAGCCACCGTTAATAATAAACAACTTTCGTTATCACTTCTGAATACGACGCCCATAAAGCACGACTCTACACGCTATTTTCGTCTGCGCCAAATTTATTTATACCATACAACAACCATCCATCTGAATAAAAACGCGAGATGATGAGGAGAGCTTTCTTTTTCGCTGACGATGCGAATCGATGGTACATATAACATCGTTTTGCATACCACCACCATCCTGGGGTCTGCTGCCTAGGATCGATCCACGGCAGGCATGGCCCGGAGAGCGCTCGCGATTTGACATTCGCACACACTCTCATCCACAATATATATATATACACACGCTCTTCGCATACACACACAGATATATACATGCAGCAGCAAGGACGAGAAACGCCGGCTTTTCTGCCGCTGCCGCAACCTGCAACGATCCCAATCATTCCTTTACTCACCGCAAAAATAAGCAGCGTATCCGTATCTCATCAGCTGTTAAAGGTTACCAAGAAGAAGATGGCATCAACATCAAGCACTACTCATTTTCCCTTGATTGCGCTAATTCTCATTCAGACTTTGATTTTCCTTCGATGAAAAAAAACACCACCACAACAAAATCACTGAGTCGTCCCGTGGGTGCGATGCTGCTGCTGTTGGATTTCAAAGATATGCTGGTGGCTGACCTATGGAGATGATGCTCTCTCTCCTCTCTATATGTATATATAAATTTTAAATCTATATCTCCGGCAATATACAAAAATATGATAGATCGCGGGAATTTCGGTGCCGTTCTATAACCGGAACGTTTCAAAGAGCGACTGGGAATGAATCGCTCCAGATCGGTTTCGAGCGGCGCTCCTCTCTTCGCGCGCGGACACCCCGACGGTGGGGAAACGCGCGCACCGCACTGCTCTCCACCGTCTTCTCGTCTTCGCTTTACAAGAGAAGAAAGAAAAAAAACGAGTAAAATAACGAAAAAAAAACCTACCCCGACGTTCTTTACATTTTTAAGTTTTCTCTCTCTTTCATCCCTCGCGTTTCCGTCTCTTTTTTTTTATACCGGTGCGTCCCTAGGACTTCCGGTCCATCTCGCTCTGCACGCGCCGGAGGAACGCGCGAGAACACATCAATCCGGGTAGCCCCAATTTTCTACCTCCACCCGAAAGTTCCACCATTTGTCTTAAAATAATGGAATGTGCCAGTTTCTCTCTCTCTTTCAAACACACTCTTCTACATGCACGCAAAATAACGAAACGAGACAGCAACATCGAACAAAGTTTCTACGGCCAATCTGCAAATGACACCCCTCAAGAAAAATATACACTCGCAAAACCCAAACTATCTACAAACCGAATTTATTATTCGAACGCCTCAAATAGAAATTCAATTACAACACAACAAATCTCAATTTTAAATCCATTATTTTGCCATAACTCTAAATGTGTCTACTTTAATTGTTGACAATAATAATATTTTGAATTCGCATTATAATATTCAAAATATTTCGAATATCATAATTACAGCGAACACAAGTTACTAAATTTAATCAATGATAATACTAAATATAAACTAAATGCTACCAAATTGTTATACTAATATTCTATTAATCGAACAATTATCAATTTATGAATCACTGTTATTTTAATACCTTTAATCTCACGATTAAAGTAGCCGATAACACGAAAAATTTAATTTGTTTTGCTACAAACTTTCTCAACTCATTAGTCATTGCTTTGTGATACACATCAAAATAACAGTATGACAAATGGCAGCACAAAGTCATCATTATGATAAAACAATAGAAGAAATTTGCAAAATTCAAATCTCAAAATTTTTATGCAATGGCAAATACTAATACTATTGCAATGTAAAATACTAACTTCAAGATCTCAACTATACTGAAGAATATATAGTTTGGGAACTAGAGATCCATAAGGTGCTCTTGACTGTCGTAAAAAAATCCAAGAGTAAAAGCAGAGACTCCGTTCGAAAGTGGAAACCACTCAAAAGCAAAGATCGAGTTACATAAAAATTATAACATTAAACATCTTGGATATCCCCAATTAAACGGAATATAATATCATATAATTAGATCACCAAACAAACAGTTTTCTTAAAATAATATACATGCAATTACCGGATCACCAATACTAAATAATAAATGAATCCAACGTTCCATTTATTTTTAAGGGACTCCACAAATTCCGCATCTAAAAATAGCTGAAATCTACAAAATGTATGCGGATCAAAGCGACTATTTATTAGTTCTACTTTTTTGAAATATATATATAATTTCAAAATCTTAATGAATAAAATTTGATGTCGTTACCCAACATTTTTGCTGCTATTTAAGTCTACGGGAACGGATGGATGCAAGCAGCATAGACACAGATTTCTATTAATAAGCTTCACAGTCGGATGGATATGATTTAAGTGCGTGTTCGGCTTATTTCAAATATTTCTATTTTTTTTCTAAATTCACTTGAAACTATTCACAAATAATAAAAGAGAATAACAGTAAAGAAAAAAAAACACTCACCTGTGAGTCCTTTTTGGCATACTCTCTAAGAAAACGTCTACAGCTCAAATTACACACAGTTTTTTTTTCTACACTACTCTAAACACACAACCTACAAGAAGACAAAGAAAATTAATAGTTATTTGTACACGATACACCTAAGTCTATATAAATCAAATATATACAACGAAATCATTCTGCGTCAAAGAAGAAAATTAATTAGGAAAGTATTATGTGTTTATTAAATAATGAAAAATTTGTTACGCGATTTAAGGAATTAATGTTGCAAACATAAAGCAAGATTTTTTTTACTTCTATGACAAGAACGAGTTTCGTTAATGAACATATCGAAAGTTAATAACTATATCTATCTATACGATTGCTAATAACGAGAGATTGCGTATGAAATGATTACTATATATCGGAGATCAATTTACTTCTCTCATCCACCGGTTACTCTACTCGCAATCAAGGCCGCACAAAATAATACTTTTATAAAAAAAAAAGTGCACAACAAAATACAAAAAAAAAAGAAAGTATATCGTGCGACGACAAAGGTAAATATAAAACTTTTCAATATAAATTGTACACAGGAATCTCTTCTACAGGGTCAACCAATTCCAAATACGGAAAATAATAATAATAATAATGAACGTGCAGACGCATAGTGTTTTCGCTGTTCTTCGCTCGAACAACAACAAATAAAATAAAAGAAAACCGAAAGCGAAACAAGAGAGTAAATTGCAAGCGATGTAACGACGTAAAAATATTAATATAAAAAAAAAACGTATTTATTTCTTTCGCATTTCGATGGAAAATCATTTATATAAAATATTATAGGGGAATTTAATTAATCGCATGGTATGCACGCTTCAAAACGGAGCAACAATAATAATAATAACAACAACAACGGGGAAAAAATGGAAATGAAAAAATTTATATATAAATAAAATGAAAATCGACAAATAGATTACTGCATGAAATCCTATCCAATTACGGGGATGGTATTTCGCAACAATGATGATAAACAGAGGGATTTAATTGTAAAAAAAAATACTATATATGATATTTGCGATTATTTAAGCGAAAGCGATTTCACACGATTATTATAATTGATTAAAGAAATGTATTTATGATATAATTAATAACTTTATGTAAATAATACAAATATTAAAAAAAAGAAAATCTAATATGAAATCATATTAAAAAAAAACGTTTGATTCTTCTGAGAAAATGTGTATAGGAAAATTAATGTTAGCCATGGATTTGAGGGCGAAGACAAAAGCGAAACAAAATGCGTCCGAACGAATGCATCATCTCTAACCTCTGCACAATTTCTATCATACATTTGTTTTCTTTCGAACAACAAATACAAATACGAGAATTACAAAAATGCGTACTTACACGTCGTCTCTCGATGGACTTTTTCCGGTTTTCGGCAATTTTTCTATTTCCTGAAAAGGAAATAACGTCGAAAAATCGTACACACGCACGAACACGTTGCACTCGCAAAACTGACAGCACTCGTATTTGTTTTTTCTTTTCAAAGCAATCTTCGATGTTTTTTTTCTTCTTCTCGCAAAATGAGACCTGAAAACAAGGTGAAACATTTAATATATTTGAATAAATAAAACATAACAATCAAATACAAATTGAAATTTACCAGAATTAATAATAATTATATAAGTTTTACTTGCATAATTAAGTTGAGTTTACCTAAAAATTCGAATAGAAAGAAAAAAATACAAAGTTTGTGAAATATTTTGTAGAACGATTCTGCAGGAAGTTCGCAGCTAATTTTAATTTAAACGCGGAAAGTGGAAGAGAGAAGAAAAAAAAGAATTATAATTATATATATTTTTTTTTTCCACGTCTCTCTTACTTCTCCCTGCATTTTTTTTTTTTCTTGCTTTGAACAGAAAAGTTATTAAAATTCGAGGATTCACGTGCTTCCCGCGCATCGTAATATAATCATCATCATCATACAAATACTATTTCCTTAATTAAAATCTTCAAGATAATTAAATCATTTCCATTTTCGCTCCGCGTTTTCCCTCTGCAAAAAACGCTTTCCACATTTTATTTATTTATTAATATATTTTTTTTCACTCTCTTGTTCTATTTTTCATTTTTTTATTTCGTTCAACCATTTTCTTTTTTCGCGCTGTGTACACACATCTCACCCCGCGTGACTTCTTCCATTTATAAGCCTTTTGAAAACGTTCGCAGCATCGCAACTCCATGAATTAATGACGTACTCATGAACTTTGAATAACTTGTGTGTGTGTGTGTATGTGGCTGCACTTTTATGTAACGAGAGATGGAGATACATGGAGATACGCACAAGAGGAAGAGAAAGAGAGAAAGAAAATACGGACAAAGCGTCTTCTGTTGAAGGCGAAACATAATACTGGTACGGCCGTAATAAATACCGAGGCATCTGCTAAGGCATTTAAAAACAAAACGGCGTCGTCGTATCTTCTTTTATTTTTTTGCTTGAAAGAAGAAAGGAGGAGGCCGTGATTGAAGAAGGGAAATAACACCGAAATTGAGGATCGTTTCGAATCTAGTTCTCCTCTCTGGTTTATTACAAGCAGTCCTTTGTTTTTCTTTTTTTTGTTTTTGTTTCGTTTCTAGTTCGAAATTTAAATTGAATATATATACAGGGTGATTTGCATACGAGTCGTAGGCTGATTTGTTGCCGTTCAATATGCATTCGAACTAAAAGTAGGAGCGTCCTAGCAGCAGCCTACGTGCTGCTGAGAGATGTAAAGCAGACTCATCAAATTTTAATGATTTCTCGAAAATCACAAAAGTTTTGATGTATATTTAGCATGGAAAGTAAAGTTAAATAAATAGGGAATAAGATACGTGTAGTTTGATAATTGTAGCTGCAGTCGTTTAGTTGGAATTTTCTGTCAAACATTTAAGCAATGTCTTCACATTTTATTTAATTTCTCGAAAATCTTAATAAATATAATTGATTTTGAGCATGGAAATTACATATTTTCCATAACAGTTTTTGAGAATAATTCAAAAATTTGAATACGGTAGATATTGAATATATTGCATTAGTAAAACTTTGAGATTGTTGTTATGCTAATCCTGAGAATGTTACAATTATGCAAATGAATTCAATGCAAACTCCTGTAGCTATTGTATTTGCATATTACATGTTTACTGTAACACGCGAAATGTAAACAATGAAATTATTTGAAAAATAATTTGCTAAAATCTAATTTATTTTTGATTTTGATTAATGATTATGACAGATTTATTTAAGGAGTCATAATAAATAAGGAAAAGCTTATTAAATTTTCATCAAATAACTTTAAACTTCCTTTACAAACGGTCAAATAAAAAAAAATTGTAATTAATTATGAAGCCAGGGAATTTAACGTCTTTAATTAATTAATTAACATCTTCTGGTGCGCCGGATTCAAAACGATTTTATGTATTTCTTTCTTTATTTCGCAGCTCATAGATATTTCCCTTGCGCGGATTTCGTTCTGAAAAGACCGTGAGCAATTACCCCCCCGACACTGCACTTATTATTTCGGCTTTAATTGCCGGCCACATTAATTGCGCAGATGGCGCCACCGTTTGCTTTGTGCGATTCATTCATTTTCAGTTGTTTTTTTGCGTTCCATCGCCGCCGCCACCGCTCGTTTCATTATTGCTGTCGCAAATATTTTATTCGATTTCGTGCGACATAAATCAAGCGCGAGCTTGAAAAAAAATAAATAAAACGAATGAATTACGGACGCGGGAAAATTAGTAAATTTAAATTCGAAATTAAAATTGCAGCAGTTGATGCAGAGCTGCCAACCGAAAAAACAGAAAACCGACTCCCGAAAGTCAATAAATTTGATTTAATGCTCTCACGTATGCGTGCATGCACACGGGTCGGGTGGCCGTCTCTCTCGCGGTGGTGTATATTAATTAAAATTGAAATTTAGTGCGCCGCATCGGAAGCACCCTTTCTCTGTCCCATTAGACGCCGGATGAATGTCAATGGTAAAATTTACCGAAAATTTCGCAGATCCTCCTCCACCTAATAGATACCCCCGGCCGCATTAATAAACCTAATGGCTTCAAGGGTGAAAGGGAAATCGAAAATTTTCGAAAAACCAACAAAACGGATTTCGAATAAATTTGTAATGAATTTGCGCTAGTTTTAGTTTATTTTTAGCGCATGAAATTTCGCTTTTTATTTTATTAGGTTGGCGCGTTGTTTTTTTTCGGTTTGTTTGTTTTTTTTTCTCCATTCCAGTCTGTTATTATTTATGCGTTTACGGCGCGATAAATTGCTTTTGTATCTGCGAATGACAGCGTCCAAAGTATAAACAGGGTGATTCACGCTGCAGCTTTCGCGAAACGTAGAGCAGAATAAATTCTCTGCTTTGCCGCATGATCGTAACGATGATTACGATGATGAACCGTCTAACTTGCAACTAACTTCATTTTATTACCTCGTTACCATGGTGCATTATTATTAAATCTGGAGGTGTGCTCGCAACGAACTAATTCAACTGTTTAACGTTCATTAGCGAAATTCACTTAAGAAGATTTATATTCAATTGATAAATTGAATTAAGTAAAATTGTAAATAAAGCAGTTGATTTGTCTTAACGTGTAATTTATAAAAAAAAAAATGCTTACGTCGACTTTATCTCGTTAACGAAGGTTGCTGGTCGCACGAAAATCCAATGGAAACGAGTCACGACAGGAGGAGATCCTCGTGCATCTCGCTAGGTGGTACAAGCTCGGAATCTTGGAGAGCAATAAGTCTGTAAAGAAAAGAAAAATACTTTAGAAAAATAATTTGTATCTGATTACAAATATGTAACGTATTGATGAATTCACTTCTTACTTGACAAGTATTATTAATTGTCATGACAACTAAGTTGTTTTTAATTTAATTAAGACAAAATGGACGCTGTTGTTATTTTATTCCATAGCAACCAATTTGACAATAATATTAATAAAGATTAAATTGTGATTTTGTGGAATCGCCTTGTATATGTGCGCTAAAAAAAAATAATCTATGCATCATGTAATGCAATATGATTGATAATGGCAGAGGCAGCGGTGTCCCGTTGAGTGCACAGCATCTGCCCAAGTCAGTTTCAGTAACGGACGGATGAGGCGGATTTGGACGCCCCCTCGTCCCACTGCCAATGCCGCGAGTCTCTGGCCACTGGCCGGACAATCCGATGATTAATTTCGGACCGGGACCCGATTAATTAACAATCATTTGGCTAAATTTCAGCGGCCCATAAATCATCCCCCCACACTCCCCACGCGTTAGGGCATGCAACACCCCCCCGTCATCAACACCGATTGCAAACTACATCATGAACACAACAAAGTAAAAAATAAAATAAAAATGAGTGTAAATAATTACAGTATCTCTGCGGGGCCCTTCGAACCAATTTTCAGCGAAATTTCCACACTCCCGGAAGATAGCTCACGTAATCGAGTCGGCGGCGAAATAACTTTACGTGCGAATCGCTCCGCGCCTCCTGCAGATAGAGAGATACAGGGTGGAAAAACAAAAAGCGAACGTCGGAAACTAGGTTTCTGAAACAAAACACACACACCACGACGGCAAGAACAAGAGTAGAAAAAAAAAACAAACGCGATGCATGCATACGTAAACTTCATTTGTTTTCCGTTTTAGCGCCGCTTTTATATTTGCCGCGCGAACAAAAAAAATAATGCGAGGTGGAATCAATAAGGGATTCTCGGCTGAGATAATTTAAAAAAAGGAGAGAAAAAAAAGTGGGCGTAGGTGGATGAAGGGAAGAACAACGGAGGTTTTTCGTGAAAGGGTGACCTTATATAAAGAGAGAAAGAGAGAGAGGAGCAACCAACTGTAAATTTTGCTACCACCACCCAAAAAACGAAAATAACTACTCTCAGAGTTTGTCACTTAACAAATTTTCTTTCACCATACACTCTCATTCTTTCGACTATAAAATACAGTCCGGTATTTTCAGTTTTCTCTCTTTCTCTCAATTTCAACGCTCCTACACATTCGTTGCACGTACAAAAAAGTTCACCTGCTGCAAACTTCGCTATCCACGGATGTAAACTACACATCAAATTCAATTTGCTTCCGTCACAAAATTCAACTGCATCCCAGATGTTAAGATGTTTTGTGTCATCGTTAAGACATCAGTTTTACAAAAAAAAAACCAAAAGAAGAGAGAGAACAGGCAAGATCGGACCGCACCCGGCGCATCCGCCGCATTTCAATTGCAAATTAAACTAATTTCTCGCTGCGAAGCTCTTCTTGCCGCCCAAGTTCGACGCCGCAACGAGCTCTAATTATTGCGTAATTACCATCTTAATCTATCTTTGTAGAGTAACAAAAAAAAAATATATATAGAGAGAGGGAGAGAATGAACAACAAGAGCAAGTTCTGCACTTGACGCTATAAACTATATTTCATAAGTCATTACTTATTACTTCCATGCAATTATAGTTGCATAATATAAAAAAAAAAGATAATTTATTACTAGATTCGATTGAAACAATCCTACCAACTATTGTGCAACTAAACATGTATAACAAATAAACTATGTATCTACTATTAATAATTATGAAAGTTTTTAAAACTAGTTAATTCAAAAAGCTAGTAATAAAGTAAATAGGAAAAAAATCAATGTCGCCAACCGCTAATTCAACATTCCCCAATAGCAAATAAACAAATGCATATATTTCTACCATATACACAAATTGTTATCCCTCTTTTTTTTTTGTATTCGGTCGTATTTCGAGGATATAATGGGTCGTGGCTCCCATTTAAGCCCGAAATTTTCCGCTGCGGTCCGCAAATAAATGTACGCGATATTTATTACACGACCGGACACGTTTATGATGTATTCAGTATTCTCGATGGCGAACCGCATAAGTGTTACGCGATGATGCTTCTTTTTTTTTTTTTTTTGGTCCGCATAACTACGTTTTTTTTTTCAATTTTTTTCGTGTATGTTTTGTTTCATGGCCCACCACCACTCTTGTGTTCTGCATGCATGCGTGCGTGTGAGTGAGTGTGCGGACATTAAGCGAAGGGAAAAAATGGGATGCAATTAGTGCTCGAGGGTGGCTTTTTCTGAATGCACAATGAAGAAGCAGAATTTTTATTGCCCCCCTACGACGAGACACCGCGCGCGTACGTACGTTCCACCACCGTCCTGTTACAATGGGAAAAAAAAAATCATAAAAATTATAAAAGTCAGGAACGTGCAGGAAATTTTAATTAATTCGGGATTAATCGCGCGGAGATTTTTGTCGCATCATTTCTGTGTGCGGTGGAGAGAACGATTTTTGTTCGCACTATTATTATCCTGAAACACGCTCATTGTATAGCTTTAATTTGACCACTCGACGATCAATCAGTGATAAGTGTCGTTCAAGATATACACACTAAAAACTAAACAATTTGCGAATTTCAGTTAGTTATATTGAGAAAACTTGAAAAATTCCAAGCTTAAAATTCACTTAATTTATCGATCAATTAGTAATGCGTTCAAATCTAAAGACGACTTTACGGATTAGCATTGTATTCGAAGTCGATCTGTAACATTCCATAGGTGTTTCCTGGAGCGTAACGAGCTATAGCTATGTGCATCTACTCGGAAACTAGTGTGTGTGTAAATATGGAGTGTGGGGAAGTTCGTATGTCGGTTACCACCCTTCTCCATCTCTTAGGTAGATCGATAAACTCGTTACTGTCAGCTTTTTTTGGCATGTTTTAAACTTCTTTACCTTCAACGGAAACAAAAACCACACGGACACACGAGAAACGTCGATAAAGGAGTAAAAGTAAATGGAAAACGAGGCGACCGGCGGCGCATCCATAAACCCGGCTTCGGAATTGCCTTCGAAAGAGGATGCAGAGAACACAACAAGCACAACACCATCATCATCACCAAACGAAACGAAAGCAAACATTGCCTACGAACACGAAATCCATCGAACGCACATAAACATTACCTTTTTATGACCGAGCCACAACAATACATGCAGATTGATTCCACGTTCGTGCAGTTTCGATTTCGAAAATAAAAATAATTAATGAAAACATCTAGATCATTAATTAACGTTACGCAATAGCAGTTATATTCAAAAGATGCGTAATACAAGTGTGATAATTGTCGTTTCGGTTTCGTCAATTGTTGACGGATATTGCAATTAATTAATTTCATGTTACGCAATATTATTGTGGTATTAGATGCAACCAATTGGATATTAATTAATTGTGTTTTGAATGCGATTATCGAGTGATCAGTTGATTTGATGGAATTGTAAATGATAATGAAGGAGAAAAGTTTCGTTTCGTTTGAAAGAGGAGCGATAAAAGTCCGGACATTTATAAAAAGAGACAGACTAAACTTTGTTGCGTTTCCTTCCGCCTCGCGTTTTATCCGCCGGTTATATTTTAAGACGAAAATCTCGAGGAGCGCGCGTATCCGGTGGAAATAAAAGCTACAAAACCATAGCACCCCCACCCCGCGTCATTTGAAAAGTACACGCGATTAGGATTTGTAACGGCGGCAACAACAGATGTTCCCGGGATGTGTACGTAACGTAACGTAAGTCGGCCAGTCTCTATCTCTCTCTCTCTCTCTCTTTTCCCCTCACTTCTCTTTACCAACGAGGTTCGCGTTTAGCGGCTTTGTGCGATCGAAATTGCGGGGATGGGTGAAGGGTAGAAGGAGGTGGAGGAGGAGGCGGCCGAAGGACTCCGGATTTAGTGGCTCCAAGGATAAAGTTACACACCTAGTAGACTTGGGGGCCTTGGTAAGGAATCTAATTTACAGGAAGTCGATGCAGTACATTCCGTTTCCGGGGACGCACTAAAGCCCTACTCAATACGTGTAGTATATAGATATAGGTGTATAGATATATACACACACACACAGTAAGGATTCAGTGGGCATCGATAACAACCCGCATTTTGCGGGACTTCCCTCTTACATCCTCCACCAAAGAATTCAAAGAGTAGTGGAGAAAAAAAAGCAAGCAACAAAAACAAGTAGCCATTGAAAATTGAAAAAAAAAACAAAGTATTACGTCCATGGCATGCTTTATATAATGGGTTATCGAGGGGTGGTTGGAGACGCAGCAGGATGAGGAAATATAATAAATTTTGGCCTCTGTTCAAATTCCTATATATACATACACACACGTGCTTATTCAACACACAAAACTCTTCTGCTGTTATGGAAATCGCGAGATGGACGATAAGGCACGTAACGGCGTATTGCAGAAATATTGCGGATGATACACACACACACTCACCCTCAAAAACTAATTAACAGTTTTCGGTCCAAAACAAATGAAGCAACGATCGAAGAAATCGATGTTCTCTTATTATTTTATTTTTTTTGGTGTTCTCGGACGCGGGAGAATAGAATTCCAGATTTTCGCGAGATTTTGCCGGGAGTGAGTTAAACGGAGTGTCAAATCGGATGTACGTCGCTCCGTCAGGCTGCCGACGGTAGGTGGATGTATGAAAACGAGGATGGCGATATCAGAATTATGCGAGTAAAAGAAGGAGAGAGAGAGTGTGAGAGGATTCTACTCGCGAGCGCTCAAAGCGGTAAAACTCACGCCTCGTTTCGCCTCCCCAAGCAAATCTTGAATTAATTCAACCACACATGCATATACGTATTAATACACACCTGGCTAGAGTGAAGTGCGCTTAAATTTACCGGAGGACAAAGAAAAAGCGAAAATCTTTATCATGTGTTTCAGGGTTGGAAAGTTAAGCGAAAAATGTTAAAATGTTGCTGATTGTCTTAATGTTAATTCATCTTTGACAACACACAAATAATATAATTTACTTTCAAATAAATTGGATTAAACTAAAATATAAACTCTGCTAAAACGTAGCAGGCCGCACCCAAACGTCATCCACCGCAGCCTCCATTTATTATTACATAACCCATTTTTATTTGACTTTTTGTCGGTGTACGAATCTCCATGGTTACGCGTTTGTTTCTGTCACCGTCGTTAGGTGACTCTCTATCTCTCTCCATCTACGTATATGCATGTGTCCGTTTCTCTCTCTTTCTCTCTCTTAGTTTTCCGTCGCGTTGATATATAAATGTGTTCGCGGAACGTTAATTATGTCAACGCGAAAATGGGCCGGGGCCCTTTTCTCAATGCTCTGAATGCACGGACGGATCCTTTGTGTGGGCGCCGCGTGGGATTCAAGGGATGCGCCCTAATGGAAAGCCAAAGATAGAGGAGAGAAAGAGACAGAGAGAGAAAAAGAAAAAACAACAACAAACAAACGAACCAACAAACAAAAACGGAACGACGCAGCAGGGAAACGAAGACCAAATCAAACATAACGGAGGCTAGATGAATTTTATACCTTTTTTTTTGTTTGTTTGTTTTGAGTTACAAAAATGATGATTACAAAAAAAATCCTTAATTATGGGACTAGGTTAAATAACCAATCCTACCCTAAACATACTCAAACTAAACTATTTTGTTAATCTTAATAAAGTAAGGAATGCAACAGATCGTTATTGTTCGTGCCTCATTTCTCCTGCTGCTGCTGCTGCAAACATCGAGCGCCGCTAAATTCGTTACGAGATTTCCAACAAACGCGGTTTATTTTTTTCCCTCGATTTAATACCATCCACTTTTTTTTTTCATCTTATTTATTTTATTTTCTTTCTTTCTTTTTCCATCCCTTCGGGAAATCTCGCTCTCTAATATTAATGAGCGAACCGCCGCATAATTGCGCCAGTACGCTCATATTTAAAATCATTACATTTTTTTTATGTAGTTATCTTAATTGCGATATTTACTTTCGCAAGAAATTGCATGGATTTTAAAGTACGCGAATTAATGAACACATCTAGTAACGGTGGATCGTTTTTGTTGTTGTTGTTGCTTTGGAAACAAGTTTGTAAGTAAGTTGCTAAACGTTGCATGCCGTTAATTAGCAAGTTGCGACTCGGACTCATTGGGCGGTGAAAGAGGTAGTTTTAGAGAAGGGTGTGTGTGTGTGTTGGAGAGAGAGAGAGAAGGACAAGGCTTTTGTTCAGACTTTAAAGCGCTTTCGATTCAAACTCGAGGCAAACACACATTTCCGATTCCATTCCCCAATAATAACTGTTTCAGTTTTGCAACAGTTAATATCGAACAATCGCATTTCCATTTTGTTGCCCGAACTTGGAGCGACCGAAGTTTCCTAGTTAGTCGAGAATAACTCCGTGTCACATGAAATACCTATATTTTTCTCTCCTTCTCTCTCTCTCTCTCGCATTCATTTGATTTAAGAAAACTTTCTTCTACACGCGTATGGCGAAATCTCCTCCCGGTGATTTATTTAGGCGGTCATAATTCAAGGCGCTACCGCTACCAAACAGAAAGAAAGAAGAGAGAAAGAGAAAAAACTTAATTTAAAGTTCACACCTGAAATGTTTCGTCGCGAGCGCAAACAACCCACGCCACCACCTGACGAATTATCATAATCAATTAATCTACATAATTCGACACGGGCCCAAATTTGAATACGTTTCTGGGCGCCACGCTTACGTTTCTTTTCGCTTTCAAAAGAAACCATGGCAACAGCAATCATCTCCTTGGTAACAAGACGCATTGATTATAACATTGCATGCTGTTATATAAGTGTTTTGTTTCAGGAATAATAAGATAGAATACATAATGATTATTCTAAAATATAATATAATAAAAAAGAAAATAGAAACAGATGAAAATAGGACGATTCAATAATTGAATAAAATAAGAAGAAATTAAAACAGTTGATGCATCGTGAAATGTGATTAGAAAAACGGGATGAAAACATTTTGTCGTTGACATGGTAACCTGACTGAAGTGCTTCATCGCATGGTGTAGGATGTGCAGTATATTTGCCGTTCGCATTATTGCGCTAAGTTAATGGAAGTCGGAAGACGAGTAGCAAAACAAAGATGAGCTTAAGATAACAGCGTTCGACGCAATTCCAATAAGTGCTTGTATCTAGTTCATTCGCCCTACGTCCTATACACACACACACACACACACTCATTTATATGTAGTTTTAGTTTTCTATCGGACGTCAATCCTTTAATCTAATCACAAAAAATATTATCAATACTTTTATATAAAACTTTACGTTATTAGAACTAATCAAAAAAATGCTTACTTAATAAATTAATAACAGTGGAAAATCTGAGCTGATGCAAAAACAAACAAAAACGAAAAGAAAGAAGCAACGCACGCTTAATTTGCTCTGCTTTGAGAGCGAAGGAATTCACCTTTGCAGCGGAAATTAATTAAATCTTAGTTAATTAATTAGAGCTCGAAAACACTTCACTTTCGGGCAGTTCAGGTAGTGTAATCATTTTTTTTTTCAGTAAGCATTTTAAATATAGATGAAATTTCAGAAGGCTGCAGCAAGAAGAAAAAAAAGGGAAATGTTTGCAAAATCTAATTTTAAGTGATCAAATATCAATTTTAATAGAATGAAACTGTAAGAATAAGTGCATAAGAAATTGTGAAAATATAATGAAACGTTACATTACATCACGAACCGAATGAAACTTAATAAAACAGTGTTAAAATATAGCTGAAACAGCTGAAAACGATGCATTTTCAGTTGTCAGAGACAATTGAAACATTAGTTTAAAGTAATGAAATATCGTGTAGCCTAGCAACGGATTATTCCGTAAGTTTTCGCGATTATTGCATTTCCGTATATTTTTTCGTCTCTCGCTCCGTATATATTTGTATTCGTTTGATACGTTTTTCCCTGTTCGGTCTGCTTTCCATACGAATTCGAGTACCGGGAGTAATTCGAAACTTTTAACGCGGACTTGAGTTTCATGGGAGGGCGGCGGCGGCGGCGGGGTTTGTCCACACTGAGAGGACCTCGTTCCACTAGCGACAGTGAGTAAGTAGAGTGTAAACTGTAACTGAAGACTCGAATGATAAGAAAAGAAAAAAAACTATAGAGAAGAACGCCGTTATTATTGTACACCTACAAACACGACCGTTCCGACTCGTAAATATTTGATCGTAATAAACAGACCAAAATTGAAAGCCAAAATGCAGCGAAAAGTTTGCTTAAATTGATTAAAATTAAACAGTAATTTGTGTAATTGAATGATCGAAAACTACTGTTATTGTAGCATAATTTAGTGAGAAGATACTGACTGCATTTTGGTTACTCAAACTACGGCATCTGCAATAACCATAATTGCATAATGTTGCAGTAATTTCCCTAAGCTCGAACAGTAACACTACAATTGATATTTGCCAGTTTAGTAGCTTTCGCTAATATTCCGAATTAGGAACGACAATTGACGAAATACGAGTTCACAAAGGGATTACCTTTGTGTTTGGATGTTTGTTTTGTTTTTCGATTTTGTTTTTTTTTTTTATTCTTTTGTTTTTGAGGAATTGCGCTCGTAATCAACGTACAATGTCGTTTGTGCAGTTCAAATATGAAGTGGGTAGATTTGTGTTGAGAGAGAGAGAGAGAGAGAAAGAGCGATAGCCCACGCGAGGATAATAAATTACATTCATGCACACTCGACTGTTACATAAACAGACACTCGCACCGACTGATATACTATATCTATATATATATTGTACGAGTAAAAGAGAGAAAGAGATGGGTTTTAAAGAGGAAACGAGAGAACGAACAAAACAGTAGTATTTTATCCGCGATTAATTCTAGTTTTCGGTGGGTGTCTGTGTGTTTGCATGTGACACAAAACATTTTACAAATCATTTATATGCGGACGTAGAAAACGCAAACTCGTCCCGAAATTCAGATAAAACTAGGGTGCTCTGTATCCTCCAACCCTTTTGTACCTCTTTTATTTTTTACTCGCTCCATCTCTTTTCAACTTCACAGCTTTTGTATACATCTATCTTTCTCTATCTCTCTCTATACATCCACCGCACGCACATCATTTCTATTAAAATAGCCATTGTTCGGTTGGGCGAAAGCCGCAAATTCTAATAAACGAACGGGCATCATCGAATCGCTTCTCTCTCTCTCACTCCTTCCGCCGCAGAAACCGTATCTCATCGCGCATCGCCATTGTTTCGTTATCCGCCGTGAAAATGGTCGCATGTCACCGTTTCCATGACAATGTATATACAAGGTACATACCGAAATAATAAAAAAATGGCCGTGATAACACCAACAGCCAACTTTATTAATATTTCGTTTGAAATTAATTAACAATATCTGGACATTGCGAAATTTCGATTTCAATTTCAGTTTAACACGTTAAGGACGGCGCTTTTCGGGTTGTCTGCCCCCAGAAAATTTTTCGTGGACGCCTATGGACTGAGTGAAAAGTCAAATATCTTACGTCAATTATAACCTTTAAACGTTTAAATTTTTCTTATACATTTTTTTAATGATATTGAAGCAATTTATAACAATTGTGGGAAAAATATTGAAATTTTCATTCAATTCTATACTTGCTAGGAAAAAGTGCTATAGGTTTTATAATAAGCAATAATAATAATTGATTATTGCAATTTCTATTCAAGTCGAATATATCATCATGTGCATATTCAAGCTCTAAGCTATTGTATTTTAATAAATTAGCAATTTTTATATATCTGCTTATGATAATCATATTGTATTTTTAATGCCGTTGCGTTTTGATTACTTGGGAGCTGAGAAGCGGCAAGTAGCATTGAATGAAAATTTCAAATATGTTTCGCAAGTTAATTTGTCACAATATCACGTATTGTTCTAAATTGCTTCAAGAATGATTAAAATATGTATAAGAAATGTATTGGCGTTTGAAGTTTGTAATTGACTTAAGATATTTGAGGTTATACTCAGTCAAAATCAGTGGCGTACATAGCAACAAAACTATTATTTATAATTAATGACCGTCGTCAATGTGTTAATCATGACTAAAGGAGAAACTAAACCAAAACAGAAACTAAATCTAACAAAAACACAATATTTAACATAAACGAACGTTTAAGAGCAGATTTGAACGTAGCACCTGGTGGAGGTGAAAACAATGGTCGAGGAAATTGAAGCTGTTTTATATTCGCGCGCGAGAAGAAAAAAATAAAACTTGAAATTTAATGAGAGCGAGATTCGAAGCCCGCCGGCGATTTATGCACTTTGAGCTTCAGCCGGTCTTGATGACCTCTTCAACTGCAGCTTCTGGTTGGATTTTTCATTCCATTTTCATGACAACTTCAAGAGCAAATACGCAATATCTTAATCAAAATCGAAAAAATCCTTTAAAAATACCGATCGACTTATTTTAATACAAATTAATCGTTTTTAAAAAAATTGTATTTGAGGTAAAATAAAGTGCGGAATTCTCGATTTTCGCTTCGTTTCTTTGTTTTCACAATTTATATATGACGTGGAATCAATTGAAGCAATCGTGTGCACGGTTGAAGGGGGTGGAAAGGTTGCGCAAATCTATATCTGCAGCGATTTTAATTAAAGTTTAAAACCGAAAAGGCGGCCGCCGCCACCCCCGAAACAATTGCCGAGAACAATCGAGCCGCTTGCTAGATTTTGTACACGTGTAATGTATATATATCACACTCACACGTATTTCTATAATTACATAACGTCTATGTATAATAAACAACAGATATGTGTTTCGCAGTGATTATATTTAACGCAATCGACGTTAAATTTGAAACTCGGGCGTGCTGCTGCTGCTGCTGTTACCGTGAGTGACTGTTATAATTGTTATTACCGGCGACATCGTATTTCATAGGGCGATAATTGCGAGCCGAAACACCTGTGCGCACTCAAGACGACATCGGAGCACTAAAACCGCCGATTTTACGACGTCGCTTCCACCGTCTCCTTTGAAAAATTCGAATGCATTTAAGGCCCGAAATTTGCGGTAACTTAACGACCCTCCATCACATCCGCTCTCTCTCTCTTTTAACTTTCTTTTTTTTCTACTCTTCCATAAAAGTACAGACGATTTACAATTTCCCCTCTAAGAGATTACCCGCTTCATAATACATTATTGAATAATTAGTTTAAAAAAACTTTTAATCTAACTTCAGAGAAAAATTTGAAATATGTAATAATTAAATGATATGATATATCAGGAATGTGTTTCATTCGAAGAAAAACGCATCCATTTAGAACGAAAGCAATTTAAAGGAATAAAGTTGTATAATGAATTTTACTTATATGGCTTATCTGGTTGCAGTACGGTTGGATGGAATACGTTTCTGGGATTTAATAGGGAAACTCCGACTTTGAAATACTTTTGTCCAACGAAGATCTGAAACAGAAAGAAAAACAAAATTAGTATAAAGGAAATATTTTAATCACGTCCCAAAATAAATACATTTCAAATTCGAAACATGATTTCAATTTACATTTTACATTAAATCGTCTCCAAAAAACTTATGAAAAGGGAGAAATGTTAATGCAGTCTCAATGTAGTTTACAAATGTAATCTAAGTTTAGATAAATAATGTTCAGCCGTTACGTAAAGTAAGCTAGTATTGTTGTAATTAACACGAATGGAATTGCAGCGAGTTAATTGGTGAGTTTCGGCTTTAACGATTCGTTATGTTGTTTTTTTCTCTCTCTCTCTCCTAACACTCTCATTACTGCATTCCGAGCAGTGGAAATGAAAGAAGTGGATTGCTCCAAGTGATTTACGATCGGCGTAACGCCGCGCTTTTCCCGGACGGAAGGGCCGGTTTATATACATCACCGAAAATTAACATTTCCATTTCGGCCCGAAACGGTTATTAGATTTTCTTCTGGCGGCGTTTAACGACGGCCGTTAATTGTTTCGGGATTTCATTAACGTTCATCTGGCGTGTTTAGTGGGGGTGCAGTTGGTTCGCTAGGTGCAAAACCCACCCATTTCCTCTATCCATCAGCGCGACTAATGGACTTATTTTTTTCAGAATATATATTTTTTTCTATCTATTCAGCGTCGCGTTGTACGCACGTCCGCTGCTATCTCACCGTTATATTGCGCTAATGTGTGCATCCGCATCCGTCGCCTTTATGTAATTGCGTTATTGAGCGGAAAGCCGGCTGATAAGGAGCGCGAGTTTAAACGCACAATGGCTGCGGCGATCATCAATTCTCCTTGCTTGTTGGTGATCTCCGCTCATCTTTTACTACTCTTTTTTTTTGCTTGGAGAAGGACGAGGAGTGTGAGGGATGTTTGCACCCTTAACCTTCTCCCGACCCCCAACGTCGCACACTGGATTATCTCTGCGGTCTTTGTATGTGTCGCTTGTGTATTATGTTCTAACTGTCTGGTGGATGCGCCGGGCATTAACGGGAGCGAGATAAAATTTGCCTAATGAACTGTGAACGCCCTTCCCCCGTATCTCTCATTAATGGTCAATTAGGTATAAACAAGCGTTCGGTGGGAAAGGCAATCATTTTCGGTCATAAATAACCAAGAAAAACGAAGGCTCGATGGGACGGAAACGGTTTTGCATGCGATAATCTAGTCGTTCTCTCTTTCACCATTAAATCCATTACCAACCTGATAAGCGAGAACCGGATTCGCTAAATTCCATTACGTAAGCTAAAAAAACGTCAAAACACGTTTGAGCTTAACTTTAATTGAAAAATGAACCGAATTGATCTCTCTTTAATAGTCAATTAGACATAAACAAACGTTCAGTGACAGCTCAAAAAAGATGAATTATAATCGAGTCATCTCTTTCATCATCAAACACATAAGCAACCGGTGATACAAGAAATGCAAAATTCCATTATGGCGGACAAAGAAACGTCACAAAAAAGCATATTTTTTGAGGTTAGCTTTAATTAGAAAAGCAAATGTTTTCGCTGCTTTTCCAATTAACGCCAAATCAATGCGAAACGTCGACTTCCAAAGTTTGCATTTCCTTCGCGCCCGAATCAAAAACAAACACGTAATAAATAAGCAATTAACTTTACCAAAATACTGCAAAAACACATCACCTCTATTTACTTATTTTTTCTCTCGCTGCTGTATTTTCACAAACAATACATGATTTTGTTTACACACAAACACGATCTATTTTGTTTTCATTTTTAAAATAAATTAGTTGGTAATCCGCGTTTCAAACTAAGCTTTTATTTATACAGTTTGACCAACTTTTAAATATTTAAATTTACTTTCATAATTGAGATTAATTAATATTTACTAAATTAACTGCATTGAAATAATAATGAATTTGATTAACTTTATGTATAATTAATTATTTATTTAAATTAATTATGTATTTTGTGGAAAGTGTTTTTTTGGTGTTATTAATTTGGTAACATGATCAGTTTGTTTATCCAGTTTCGCGTTGAGCACGGATCGCGCGTAATCTCCGTGATTCAAATTGAAATAAAAGATTGCACAAATACTTGTACACAATTAATTGTCAAGTATCGCGTAGTGAGTAGCGGCTTCAAGAACTTTCGTCGTAATTAGGTATGTAAAAGTATTTAATAATTTCTTTTGACGTTTCTCGTAAATTGCTAATTGACAGCAGCGGGTGTTTTGATTTTTTGTTCGGTAATTAAATGATGAATCGTTGATACTTATTTATCGCAAGTTTTGGACATGCACGTAATCCTGTTCGTGCAAATTATGATGGGGGGAGTTATTATATTATATATATCTTTTGAGGAAGGTGGATGCAATTTCGGTGGACGCAAATTGCCATAAATTTGGAGTTTTCGAGTGGCTCTGCGGCATCCTCTGGCCGTAAAATATGGCCATCAATTGCAGATACCGGAGGAGGGCACAAAGGAGACATAAAGTGCAGATTTTCGAAAGTGCGACCCAACGCCAGTCCCACCCCCCAAACGCCATATTTCACACGCCGCCACCGGTAAACAATTCAATGGGATCGCCCTGCTTCTGACAAGCACAAGCGAAAACCAGTGGGGGTGTGGATCTCTAACGAACCAAACAAAAAAAAAAAACAAAAGTTCCTTCTATTGTTTACGCAGAGCATTCTGCTCTCACTTTTATTTTGTTGATAGCTATTCATTGACAAAGCGTTTCGAAATATGCCGTTTATTGCTTTGAAATAGTTCACGTGCAAATAATGATGACAAACTTTTCGTTTCGAATTGTTTTTGGGGTAATTGATATTAAAATTTCGCTTTTATCTTTTTTTAAAAAGGGTAAAGGGTATCAATTTTTGTTTGTTTTAAAGTTTAGCAAGTGGTGAAACAATGTATAGATTGTTGCTGTTATTAGTTTGCTCGAACACTTATGTTTTTTGATGTTGGCGAACAGCGCGTTGTATTATATTTGAGAGCGCTCTCATGTAATGAACGTCGAATTTTATTAGGGAAAATTTGTATCTGGAATTTTACATGTTCCGCAAGCGAAATTGATGTTTTCGCAGAGCAACAAAACTGTAATTGTGTGCGCGCGGGTAGTTTACGAGCTGCCAACACCGGAGTTCGGGTCGGGAGGGTAGATAACGTTGAGTAAAATACGGGCTTTTAATAATTTTCGCAGTGTCGCGATATCGTAATGAAATTCCCCGGCCGTCAGTCATCCGGCGGCGAATTTCTATGAATCCGCCGCTGCCGCCTCGCAAGTTGAATGAATGATGCAAGCCGCCGCCCTCATTATTGCACCGAGAGACTCCCGGCAGCAATTTTCAATTAAACTCAGCATCATCATCATCATCGCATACGGGCAAACAGTATCATCGTTTTGGGGAAATTAATTAAGCGGGAAATTGACGACCGACGCCGCTGCTGCCGCCCTCCCGAAAACGGTCCATCATTCGAGTCGAGCAGTGTTTTACGCGTCGTGCAGTTGGCACTCAGGCCGAAATTTATCATCGAAACATCCGAAAAACGATGGTAACGACGGCCTACTTGTTTGCCATTCTGCACTTATTCCGACCGGCATTGTCGAGAACGTCAATGGTTTGCGGTTGGGGGCGGCTGCTTTTGTCGGTTCGTTCTATATTTTTTTTTTTTTTTTCTAATATGCGACCCGTTGTTGTTATTGTTGCCGTCGGTCTTTCGCTATTTACTATTTGGTCTGGAGCGTATATACACATACACACATGGACACATTCATATCCCTGCGGCGGACAGCGCTTTCTCTGATTAGATCCTGATCCTGGCGCTGCGCTGCGCTCGTGGCCGTCGGCGGATCTTTGCGATGAAAGCGGAGCATCCGGTCTGGGACTTGGGATGAGCGTTTCGGTGTTGACCCACAAAGCGAGATGGATAAACAGAAACGGATGGAAGGCAGAAAAAGACGTTATCGACCAACCGAAACGGTGCAAATCGAACGCCATCTATTATTGCTAACTTGCAGATGGATGGACGCTATTAGCTTCTTCTTTCTTTTTTTTTTACAGAAGTGAAAATTGAAAGATTCAAAGCGGAATTATTTGCCGCCTCGGAAACGGATTCTATGGATTTCTGGGAATTTCCGGATCCGAAAACATCCATTATTCATGTAAAAATACAATGAAGTAAAAAACGACGAATCCCGGCGCATCCGCCAAAAAATATCAATCACATTTGATATTAATTTCAATATTTGGATATATTATTGATCAGAATTCACATTGTTTACGAAACAATTTTTCAGAACACATTCAGTAGTGATTCTGAAATGAGTTCATGGAAACGTATATTTTCTCACGAACGATTTGTAATAAATGTAAACAATCGTTTTCAGGATAACACTTTGCCTTTCTTCATTTCCAAATACTCTGCAAGATTTAACCAATTGTCGATACCATTTACGAAAGGTATAAATCTTTCAGTTCATTCTCAAAGAACATAGAAGAATGTAAAAAGTTTAGAATAAATGTGTTATTGATGCGAGTCCTGAAAACGGTTGTTTCCATCAATTCAATCATCATTTTAATATTTGAATTAATACTGAATATTGTCTGAAAATTGAATTTACATTGAAGGATGAGTGTTAGTGAGCTTTGAAACAAATCATCAATCAATCATTATTACAATAATATCATTCAACTTTTTGTTTACAATCATATTTTTTTTTTGTAAACTCGAAGAATTAATGTTTGTTTTAAAATAACTTGCGCGTTTTTTTTTTTGGTTTGTTTTAAATTGAATTCACTCGAGCCGAATGCAATTTGCAGTTCCAGCGTGTGTATGTGTTTGCTTCATCATTTTATTATTATATTGCGATGCGAATGAATGAATAAATAAATACAACCGCCCCCCCATCTCCACTGGGAAGCGCAAAAGCCGTTTCTACCGCCAACGCCGATGTGTTTTCAACCCGAGCGCGATAATTCCATCAATAATAACAAACAATAGCGAATCCACATCGCAATCGCTTTTATTTTCATCCGACGCTAATAATAATTATATATACACAATGGGTTAATAACTGGAGGGTAGAAGAAAAAAAAAGCAAGTGTAATAATTGTGGTCATAATTACATTTTGTCAGGGAATTTTGGAAACGTTCCAATACATTATCATTTATTGAGTAAGATAAGTTTTTAAAAAACTGAATTTTATTTATAGAATTATGCTAAAATCTATAACTTATTCAGTACGTATTATATACATGATTCATAACTTCAATTTTGGCACTGCATTCAATTATTAATATAGGAGTAATAATTAACTTATTTCTAGAAATTGTAGCTTCTGAATAATCTTATAAAACGCAAGATCAAGTATGTTGTTCGTTTCTTGGTATTCGTGTTAGTTTCAAGTCGAAAATACGACATGTAAGGGAGGCGATGGCTTTAAAAGCTTTTTGCAGGAATTCTATTTGGGAGGGAAAGGTTCTGCCGTTCGCGCGCGCATTATATTACCGGGCATTATTTTTACGAGTATAAAAGCTGCAATAATTTCGGTCCTCCGCCAAGGGGGATGTAACGAATTTCCTCCCTTCGGGCGACGATTATTAAAAGATATTTAACGCGCGCGCGGTGTGTATGTGAGCGCGTCCCACTTTGCAGGATGTTAAAAGTTAAAAGGGGTCGCCCACACGTCTTCTCGCAAACACACAAATCCACACACACACACTCCATTTCTCTCTCTCTCTCTTTATTGCTTTCCTCTCCTGAAACACGGAGCAGAACCACCCTTAGAGCGATTACACAAATTACTATTTTTTTTCCTCGCGGCTTTTAATTGCGCTGCTGAAACATGAACACACGTGGATGAAAGAACGGGTGAAACGCATTAATAATTGAAACTTTTCGCGTAGAGTTTCCACCGAAATTATTTGCTGCGCACGGATGGAAATGGTCAAATTATTATATTTTTTCCGGTCTCGAAAGATTGCATATTTCAACCGCAGAGTTGAAACACGTCAAGGACGAATGAAAGAAGTGAAGGATATAAAAAATAAGCGGGGGAGTCAACCGTGCGAAGTCCTGTTGCAAATCGTATGCTGAGGAGGGGTTGAGGGCGGTTTCTGGTGAAACAACGGGCTAACGATAAAGACAAGTCGAGCACAAAAAATGTCATCTGGTGGAGACGTATTTCTTTCGGCTTGCGGGAAGGAGCAAATCGCTCGGAAAAAAACGGGCGCAACTATTAAAACGAATCTGGTGGAGAGGAAAGGGCGAAGGAGTGAGAGGCACGGGGAAAATAAAGCGGAAACGAATACAGACGATTTCGCGGAAATTCAATTTGTTTCGTCGATATCGAGCGGAAAGTAACAGAAATTGGCATTTGCGAAAATTGTGTAAGCGACATTCAAAGTTCGTTCCTTTATACAAACTTGATTACGTGCTGAGGACCAATTAATCGCATTAATTTCAATGAAAATCATCTATAAATCTGTATAATTCAACAACTTATTTAATTTGGTTTAAATTTGAGCCATTCTATTGCAAAAAATTGTGTGAACTTTTAGGGGAAAAAGCAACAGAAAGAAGAAACGTTCTTTTCATTTAAAGAAGTCCACTGCTTTAATTCTCGTGATCATTTTCGCTTTTGTTCAGGAAATAAAGTAAAACGAGATGCGAGAGGAGCCGCCTTTGCATCGCTTACGTTTCGTCCGGCATTGTTGTTGTTGCAGTAATTCGGCTTTTACTGTAATTGGAAGCGAGAGCGAGGAGCGAACGTTCGCTCCTCCTTGTTGCGGATAAAAAAAAAAGAAAATGATGACAACAATAATGGTGTAACAACAACGAAACAGAGCGCGCGATGAAAATGGAATGAAAAAAGAAAAAGAACGCGCGCGAGGAGAACTCTCGTCGGAGGAAGAAAGAAAGAAGGCGGAAAGAGCATCAGACATTGTTCGTGGATTAATCCGCGTTTTATGCAAGTTATGCCCGGGGATTGCGGAGAGCACACGTAATCATTTCTAGTGCTGAGACTAGACCATCCCCTTGCAACCGTTTCCCTCCTCCTCCTCCTCCCCCGCAGGAAATGGAAGCGACCGCAGCGCCACCGAAGAGAGAGACAATGCAAATGTTGTTGCGGTGAATGCAAATCGAGGCCGATAGATGTTGGTGAATGAGGAACCTGGGAAAAAAGAGACAAAGTAAAAAAACGCAATAATAAACAATCATCTCGCGTGTCGAAGCGGTACCAGGCGCCTCCACCAGAAAAGAAACTTATGCACGAGGCACGAGGTAAAAATGGAACGAATTTTCCGTCACTTTTAGCGAGTAAATTCTAACTCACTCTCATATACGTGCTATATAATACTCTAGTCAGACGAACAAGGAATTTAATTTCGGGCGCGCGTTTTGACGTAATGAAATTTTGATTATCCGATTTTGGATTTGGATTCCGCCGGACGGAATTGAAAAGGGGTTTTTCGTCTTTCCCATCCCTTTTATCTAATTCATCCACTCTTTGAGATCTTTAACGTGTTTTCATTATCAGATTTCCAGTAATTAGGTTTCGGTTGGTATTGCCGTTGCTACTGCTGCTGCAGCGAAAATTGATTAGTTTTCGGGTTTCCGTTTCCGGTGCGAACAAAACGGGATCCGATAACATCGGCCGCAAAGATAAATCAATTAGCGCGACGCCTTTTTTAGCTGATTTTACGCTATCCAAATACAATTAGTTGTGCACATATATGCATTTAGATTCTTAAATTTGTAAACTAATTACTCGAAATTCGCGAAAAAATGATGGGATAATCTCGGTCTTCGACAACTTTTCAATTAAGTCGCGGAAAACAATATATCTTTTTTCCTTAACCATTCTTTTTTTTTTCAGAAACTAAAAAAAAATGAATGACAAAACCTTAAGGGCTCGGAGAGATTGCGGTCGTCGTCGGTGCAGTCGATGGTGAGTGGACAAAAATCTGATTGATTACTTATAAATGACTTTCTCTCCGTTCTCCGCACGTCACCCCGCGCGCACGCCATTATCTCGTCCCTCTGTGTCGAAAAGAGAAAGAAAGAAAGTAAGAAAGAAAGAAAGAAAGAAAGAGAAAAAGAAGAGTGCGCGCTACATATCATCATCAAGCGGTCTCTCCCCCAGGTTCAATTACCTAAACGATCGTGCGGAAGATTAAGTCCAGATGACATTCGCCACCGAAGGGCCGCGCCAATCTGAACCGAACCACCATTCACCCCTGCAGCCGCCCCCCATCCATGTCCGGCCCTTTCGACCGATACATCGGAATCGCGTGGCCGTAGATAACGACCGACCGCCCGGGCTGTCGCCGCCATCTAACGAATGAATTTAATTAAAGATTTCAATTTTCCGACCGGAAAAACGGAGCCGGAAAGAAAAGAGGGAACGAACAACGGAGGAAAAGTTGAAGAAGAAGGGTTGCAAACAACATACAAAAAAAAAAGACGATGAAGAGGGAAGGGTTGTCTGACGGTGAAGTGTCTGCGGCGCGATGCAAATCTTGCAAGTCTCGAGTAGTTGATCAAACAAAGTAGCGGCCGTCGAAGGGATTTGAATTGAAGGAGGAGAAGGGTGAAAGGGCGTTGCGGGGTGGGAGGGAGGATTTGTGTTGTGCGACGACGACTTCTCGAAATATGAAAAGGAGGGTGCATTGTTTGCGGCTACGGACGGCTGTGGTGGTGGTGGCCTGCGCTCATTAATTCAGTCAATAATAAAAGTTGCCCGACAGCCAAAGGAGTCGTTATTAATGGCGTATAAATCTTTTTCTGGGCAACTTCAAGTGCGTCGAAATTAATTCGAGAGCTCCCGATGGGACCTCCACCTCCCTCACCACGCCGCACCGACCCACTCGCCCTCTCCTCAACCGATAAATCTTGCTTACACACTCAGCCACCATTCGAAACGCTAGTTGTTACAGTGTACACGTATAAAACAATGATTTCCGTGCAAGAAATTAATGAACGTTGCGCGGGCGCGATTAATAATTCCCGCAAATTAATTTTACCCGCCCCACACTTTTTCCCCCGGACTTATTCTTAAATCCATCTCGAAGAATATTCCGCGCTCATCGGTAATTAATGGTGCCGGCTGAGAAACGAAACGGAAAGGAAAAAATAATAAAAACAAATGAAGACGATTTATTACCGGTTAATCCCTCTAAAAACCAGAATGCTGCTAAATTCATATTTAATCAAACGCAAATGTTATTCAATTAAGAAAAGTGGATCCGTTGCATTTTCT
Source organism: Nicrophorus vespilloides (assembly GCF_001412225.1). NCBI lineage: Eukaryota > Metazoa > Arthropoda > Insecta > Coleoptera > Silphidae > Nicrophorus > Nicrophorus vespilloides. The sequence goes on from NW_017098957.1 coordinate 30,999, forward strand.
GTATAAAAACAGGTGCACCCACGTGAAGGTAAATGCGTACGGTCTTGCATCAATTCAGAGGCTGTGTTTTGCGCTTGGATTGATACCTGGTTATCATCTTCGGAAGAAGATGATATACCTTTAATTAGCACCTGGACATGCGGCCACGTGGAAGCCGTTGCTCTCATTCACAGCAAATGAGAGCAAACGCGCGACCGCACACCCGGGAGGAATCAAAAAGAAAATAAGGAAAGTTTGGAATGGAAGGAAATGCTATGATCTAGGTACCTGAAAGGGAACGTAACGATTAGTGACATGACATACAAATATAATGAAATTAATCCTGAAACAGAAGAACACAAAGACATGACATACACCCGACCCGAAACATGAACGAAATATTAGTTTACACAATCTATAAGATCGTATTAAAAAATACGATACACATTTATAATTACAATAAAAATAAAATTGCATTGCACATTGAACATCATTATAATATTTAACAGGAGAGGAATAAATAGAACGTCCATTTTCTCTCATCTTTTATTTTTTTTAAATTTTATAATTCTTTTGTTTTATATTTTTTTTTTATAATTCTTATTAAACCATATTTTATTTATTATTTTTTTTAAATATTTTTTTGTATGTATTTATTTGATTATGCATTATATTTTTATTAATCCATATATTATTTTTTTGTTAAACATTTTTTTTTATGTATATATTTGTTTATACACAATATTTTTATAAAATATGGTTTTCTTAATATTTTTTTACATAATTTTTTCTATATTATGAATGTGTAATATGCAATGCATTACA
>NW_017098958.1:0-1872 GCF_001412225.1 Nicrophorus vespilloides
AATGTGTTTTTTCGAACGTTCTAATTTCAATTTTTCAACTTTGAACGCGTATTACAGCAATATGGATAAGAGCACAAGAATGTATCTATACTTTAGCAGATATTAGGAAAATTGCTCACTGCTACTTTTCTTAGCAACTTTGAACGCGTATTACAGCAATATGGATAAGAGCACAAGAATGTATCTATACTTTAGCAGATATTAGGAAAATTGCTCACTGCTACTAATGTGGATAAGAGCACAAGAATGTATCTATACTTTAGCAGATAATGGATTATTTGGTTATAGAGAGGTGCCCCAAGTATTACAGCAATATGGATAAGAGCACAAGAATGTATCTATACTTTAGCAGATATTAGGAAAATTGCTAACTGCTACTAATGTTCGCGCCTCCCCTTATACTAGTTCACGCCTCCCCAGGGATGCGCGCCTCACAGTTTGGAAAACGCTGTTTTAGATAATGAAGAAAATGATAGGTGGAATAACTTTAAGAGTCGATAAATACGTTTGCTGGTAGTACTTAGATGATATCTCGGAGTGGTCAGCAATTAGAGTTGTACTGCTAAGAGATCTGTAAAATTGGATGGTGCAAGTCCACGAAGAGAGATGCGATCAGCAATTTACGAGCGATCTCGTGATGTCGGAATGGAAGGAAGGAAGTTAGTAAGGATGAGGAGTTGAAGGTGGACTTTCGAAGTTGAAGCCTAGGTGCGGATTACATGCTCTATTTTGTCGAGAGGTCTGTAGGGCACCGGGATGAGGATGAGGAGGAGCCGTACGTGCTTGCTAACACAGTGCTCTAGATAATTCGACGGCGACTGCTCCTCCCGCATTCATGCATTCATCTACACCCATCTCCATCCAAGACCATACTACCTACCATCTCTTTCTCTCTTTCCAACCGTGGGGGATTTACATAAGTGAATGTTCCCGCGTGCGGCGCGACACCCACGCCACGACGGCCACTCTTCTCTTGCAAAGAGCAAACCTCGATCCGAAGGAGCTTTGATCGGAACAATGCCCATTGCTTTGATCCGAACAGCAAACTGCTGCGAGCATCTAGGCACCAACCATGATGCATGCATTCCTCCTACTCCTCCACCATCCTCATCCGCATCCTCGTTTTGGTCTCTTCCGTTAATTAGACCGGCTTATACCTATATAATTTATGTCGTACGCGCCGGAGATTGTTACTAAGTGAGCAGCCTTTATTTATGCGGCTATCGCTGCACGGGATCGCCGAAGATACACACACGCCGCTACCTTCCTACCTTTTCTTATTCTTCTTCTTGGAGACGATCCTACAGATACCCTGTGCAAACACCTACAACCAGAACATCGAGCTTCTTCGTTACCATTCCTACTGTTTTTTTTACCCCCTATTACGGCGCCCATAGCGCACACACCATTACCATAACAACCTCTCTCTTAGATACCCATAGCTTACTACAATCGCTTACAACAGCACACATCCAAGTACTTTACTTTTAGATCTTATGGCATTGAATAAATACAATTTATATTAGATTCTTGAAACATTCCAACAAATTTGAAAAACCAGTAATAATATTATATAGTTTTATTGTATGTTAAAATTTATTTATGTATAAATTATACTTTTTTTTTCTCTTCTTCTTATGTATCGATGTTTGGCCAATAAAATATTATTATTATTTATATCAGAAAAAAAAACAATTTTGTACAATTTCTGAAAAATAAATTTACAATTTTATATTGTAAAAAAAAATAAATTAAAAATTATTATTTAAATGTATATAAGAATGAAAACTAATTTGCTAAGAAAGTGAATTTATGATTATGGTAATTATTTTAAGTTTAGAACATTTTCATTACTTTTAGATCTTATGGCAA
>NW_017098958.1:1897-8460 GCF_001412225.1 Nicrophorus vespilloides
GCTTACTACAATCGCTTACAACAGCACACATCCAAGTACTTTACTTTTAGATTTTATAGCATTGAATAAATACAATTTATATTAGATTTTTGAAACATTCCAACAAATTTGAAAAACCAGTAATAATATTATATATTTTTTATTGTATGTTAAAATTTATTTATGTATAAATTATACTTTTTTTTTTCTCTTCTTCTTATGTATCGATGTTTGGCCAATAAATTATTATTATTATTTATATTAGAAAAAATAACAATTTTGTACAATTTCTGAAAAATAAATTTACAATTTTATATTGTAAAAATTAAAAAAAACAAATTAAAAATTATTATTTAAATGTATATAAGAATGAAAACTAATTTGCTAAGAAAGTGAATTTATGATTATGGTAATTATTTTAAGTTTAGACCATTTTCATTACTTTTAGATCTTATGGCAATGAATAAATACAATTTATATTAGATTTTTGAAACATTCCAACAAATTTGAAAAACCAGTAATAATATTATATATTTTTTATTGTATGTTAAAATTTATTTATGTATAAATTATATTTTTTTTTCTTCTTCTTATGTATCGATGTTTGGCCAATAAATTATTATTATTATTTATAAGATCATAACTAATTTTAATCGACAGTATATCAGTGAAATAATAATTTTTTTTTCTTCTTCTTATGTATCGATGTTTGGCCAATAAATTATTATTATTATTGGAAATAAGTAAATGGAAATAAAATAAGTAAAATATATGAAAAGTATTTTCTCTTCTTCTTATGTATCGATGTTTGGCCAATAAATTATTATTATTATTTATATTAGAAAAAATAACAATTTTGTACAATTTCTGAAAAATAAATTTACAATTTTATATTGTAAAAATTAAAAAAAAACAAATTAAAAATTATTATTTAAATGTATATAAGAATGAAAACTAATTTGCTAAGAAAGTGAATTTATGATAATGGTAATTATTTTAAGTTTAGACCATTTTCATTACTTTTAGATCTTATGGCAATGAATAAATACAATTTATATTAGATTTTTGAAACATTCCAACAAATTTGAAAAACCAGTAATAATATTATATATTTTTATTGTATGTTAAAATTTATTTATGTATAAATTATACTTTTTTTTCTCTTCTTCTTATGTATCGATGTTTGGCCAATAAATTATTATTTATATTAGAAAAATTAACAATTTTGTACAATTTCTGAAAAATAAATTTACAATTTTATATTGTAAAAATTAAAAATTATTATTTAAATGTATATAAGAATGAAAACTAATTTGCTAAGAAAGTGAATTTATGATTCTGGTAATTATTTTAAGTTTAGACCATTCAAATTTTTTTTTCTCTAGATGTTTTTTTTTGCATTAAGTGCTTAAAGAAAATTGATGGTAATGTGTGCGTCGTAATACATTTAAATGGAAGTTATTTGCGACGATTTCAAGATTTTGAAATTTCATGGGACTGATGTAATAATACTATTACGTATATGCGACGTAATGGGCAATTTGCAAAACGAAAATTTTCCTCGCGGCCGTTATTGTTAATAACGAATAACTTCTTCTTCGGTCCTCCAATGTCTTTCCACGTTAATAGCGCATTATCCGCGTCTTTACTGCCGCTCATTTAACTATAAATCAGTTACTGGAAACGCAGACACAGACTAATATCCGGATATTAACATTGTCGCGCGTAACACGAAAATCATTAACTAAAGAATGTAAGCATCTGTAATGTTTTACATAATTCGATTTCACAGGAATTAATGAATTTAATTGTACTGTCTGAATCTACTATAAACCTCAATATTAAATTATTAAGACAAAAATTCTTAAGAACATTTGGTTAATGGTAAAGTGCAAAAGTCTGTAGAAAATCGTGTTTAATTTAAAACAAAAACAAACAAAAAACACATAAATATAAAAGTAATTTTCGTTGTAGTATAAATAACATTCCGATTGAAGAAAGCAAAGCGTTTAAAAGATATTTAAGTGGATGTTCCGAAAGAAATTATTATTATTGCTGCTGCTTAAGAGGACTTTCGTAAATCCCATAAATCATCGCAACCCGAAATTTATTACGGAATGGAATCCAGGGCAGTCGGCGGCGCATTTTTCACGTTTCGCTTTGAAACAGTTCTGTTTTTGGTCGTTTCTGTTTGTTTATTTGTTTCTTTCAGGAAAGGCAATGATATAAAATAAATTCTGTTTTGTGTAACAGCTAGCGCACACACATCTTGTGCGATCCGGAGGCGAGAGGTGGTAGAGAGAACGTTTTAAAAGGAGATTGGAACAGTTACACGTCCGGAGATTTACGGAATTGTATTCAAATTCCTGCCTCTCCGCCAACTGCAGGATGGCTTTGAAGAAAAACAGGAACGCACATAAACAGATTTGAACGGAGGAAATGATACCGTAGGAACAAGCAGAGAGAGAAAAAAATATTGGTATCGGATTACCTGAACGTAAATCTACAGAGCTGAATGCATTAGGATATGGACTAGTTAAATAATGGTCCGGCTACAAAGATGTTACGTTTCTTTATGCGCACGTTCCATTAGCGTTCGGACGTGTCGTGTAAATACAATTGTATCTGTTTCAATGAAGAAATAACAATAGGTGTTTAGTTTATTGTGTTACTTGGAAGATGAGGTAACCCAAAACCTTAGATGATTCTTTACATAAAATATTTATGTTTAATGCCTGCATTTAGTAAATTATCAGTGGACAGTTCAAAAAAGCACGTACATTATTAGAATAAAACGGAATTCTTTAACTAAATCAACGTCAAAGTTCAACAATCCAGACAACTTTTTATTTTCTTTGTACGTGTAGTTATGTAATTTATTAATTTCTATTTTCGAATAGAATCCAAGTATTAAATTAAGTTTTAATATTTCCATTACTTAAATAAAACTAAATTAATTGTAAATATGTGAATTTTAAATTATAAGAACAAATGGAACTTTATATCTGGATATATATTTTTTCTTAAATTACAAAAACATATGTAGTACTAATTTTCATTGAAGATATGAAAGTTCATAAAATAATGTAACTGAAAATCTGGAATTATTTGTACATTTATATATGAATTCAACAAATATTTATTTTTTTTTTCCAAATTGAAGAAGTTTAACATGAAAAGTAGCAGATTTAAAGAAAAATTTTCTCGTCCTCTTCATGTATATATACACTTAGTTCTCTTTTTATGCGGTAGATACGTTCCACAGGAAAACGCACAAAAAGGACTAGACTTACGTATAAAAATAAAGGATGCGTTCCATAATTTTTTAAAACCGCATAAAACTAAATCAATGAGTTACAATATAAAGAAAATCGCATAAAAAAGGGTTTATTAAATTTCAGAAAAATAATTAGTCTTACTATATTCTTTCTGAAATGTTTATTCATAATTTTATAAAAACGTTAACAATCATAGACAAGTTTATTAAATTTCAGAAAAATATAATTTTAACATATTCCTTCTAAATTTACACGGAAAAATTTTACAAAAAAAATACAGAATTTTTTTATGAAAATTAATCTTTCTTCACATTTTTTTCTTTAGAATTATATGAGTTATATGAGAGTGTTCGGCATAATTTGCGAACTGGTCACTTTTATCACTAGAAGAGATAGTCAGCATATCAGATCTATGTCCTGAAGATAATGATTTTTCAGAAGTAAATTTAGTCTCAACTTCGCATGTTGATTTTTTCCCTTTGACAATATAATCAGTGATTAAACTTTGCGATGGCTTTGCTATTTTTTTTTGTACAATTCCTGATATCCAGAAATCCAATTCTGAAGTTCTTTCAGAATTATCATCTTTTTCTATGAAATGGTTTTGCCAATTTGTGTCAAAACGTGTCAAAATGGCCTAAAATAATTATTTAAAAAAAAAATGCTTCTTGAAATAAAAACCGCATAAAAAGAGAACCGAGTATATGTGAATATTAAATTATAAGAAAATGTTCATATTAGAAAAATTGAACTTTATTTCTGGATATCATTTTTTTTCTTAAATTACAAAAATATATGTAGTACTAATTTTCATTGAAGATATTGAAATATTTGTACATTTATGAATTCAATAAATATTTATTTTTTTCAAAATTGAAGAAGTTTAACAAGAAAAGTAGCAGTTTTAAAGAAAATTGTATAATATTTCTTTTTTGGTGGTAGTTGGGTATTAAATCAGGATGTGAAGCAGGAGTAGAACGGCGTGTCGAGGGACTCGAAAGTAATCCAATTATATGGTATTATTCAGAGCCGAGGTTTTGTTGTCCGGCGATTTGTAAATAGAGCCGAAGACACAATAAACTACTTTCCGGACGGCCAATCTTTCATTTTATTATTAACGATTTGCATACCGTGAAAACGAAGAGTGGCAAATCAACACACAGAGAGAGAAAGAGAACAAAAGGTTGGAAAAAAAAAACAAGGACGAGATGCTAAGTGCAGCGTGCGATTTTGAAAATCTGTTATTACCTGCTTAGTTAAGGAAAATAGTTCTTAGCCTGAAGAAGAAATTGGCACCGATGTTGCTTGTTTTATTGTTGTTATTATTGATTTCTTGGGCGATTGGAGCGTAATAGATGAAATGAGAGGTTTCGGATGCGAAGAAAGGAAGGATCATTCTGCTCGATCGTCGAAGAGTGTGTTACTGTTACTGTTAAAGAGATGCCTATCTGCGGCACTCCAGTTTTCCAGAATAGTAGGCCAAAGCGAGGGGCCGTGTGTATGCATGTAAGTGTGTGCGTTTGATATCCTCCGGTGTATAATTTATATAACATTTTCGCCCGATCCCGAAGATATAATGAACGATCGTACCCACTTTAATCCGACTCTCCGTGCAAACACTTTATATTTATAATTACCTTCGCTGTGTGTATGTATATACACCGAGCATCGTGGTAGCCACCTCTTTAAAATATATTACAGAAAATTATAACGCTTGCGTGACTACACGCGCTTCGTTCCGATGCGTTTATAAAACGAGAAAAAAATGAAATTAAAAGAAGAAGCTCGAGATTATAAAAAGAAGAAATATATAGAGGATGTAAGGAGTAAGTAAGAAGCTCGACGGCGCCAAGTGAGTTACTGTAAATTGGAAATTCGTTTGTTTGTTGGTGTTTTTTTTTTGTTGTTGTTGGCTCAGTTTAACAAGCTCTTAGCGGGAAACCATTCGGAAATGGAATTGGGACCGGTCAACATCTGCACAAGAACTGCTTCAGAAAGTTCACCTCGAATTGCACAGTTTGTTTACTAGGAGATTTTTGTAAATGATAAGAAAGTATTGAAGATTAGAATAACTGCGAACTGGTCTCATAATCATGACTTTAATAATAAATAGTAACATTCTTGAAATTATTATAATTTCATCTTATTTGCATGTTGCATTTTTCAAACTTTAAACTTATCAATTATATTTGAAAGGTTATAACAAGAAAACAGAAAAGTCCACAAATCTGGTAGTAGTCTTATTGGAAAAACAATATTTTCATCTTTATTTTGGATATCTCATTAGCGTGAATTGTTATGTAATTAAATTATATAGAAAAACGTTACTAATTATTATACTTTAAATTTAATAATCAAACAAACAAACAACAAAGACGACAAATCTAGTAGTAGACTCATTGTTAAGTTTTGTATTCAAAGTAAAGAAATTTGAATATAAAACGATCAAATTAGCGCCAATTGTTGAAACTTAATTAAAAAAATTGTATTAATTTTGGTGAAAGGGTTTTCAACCTTTTCTGCAAGAAATTTTTTCGGAAATAGAATTGGGACCGGTCAACATCTGCACAAGTGTTATTATTTATTATTAAAGTAATGATTATGAGACCAGTTCGCAGTTATTCTAATCTTCAATACTTTCTTATCACTTCAAAAATCTCCTAGTAAACAAACTGTGAGTGTGCAATTCGAGGTGAACTTTCTGAAGCAGTTCTTGTGCAGATGTTGACCGGTCCCAATTCCATTTCCGAAGAAATTTCTTGCAGAAAAGGTTGAAAACCCTTTCACCAAAATTAATACAATTTTTTTAATTAATTTTCAACAATTGGCGCTAATTTGATCGTCTTATATCCAAATTTCTTTATTTTGGATACAAAACTTAACAATGAGTCTACTACTAGATTTGTGGTCTTTGTTTGTTTGTTTGATTGTTAAATTTAAAGTATAAAAATTAGTAACGTTTTTCTATATAATTTAATTACATAACAATTCACGCTAATGAGATTCTCTTATATCCAAAATAAAGATAAAAATATTGTTTTTCCAATAAGACTACTACCAGATTTGTGGACTTTTCTGTTTTCTTGTTACAACCTTTCAAATATAATTGATAAGTTTAAAGTTTGAAAAATGCAACATGAAAATAAGTTGAAATTATAATAATTTCAAGAATGTTATTATTTATTATTAAAGTAATGATTATGAGACCAGTTCGCAGTTATTCTAATCTTCAATACTTTCTTATCATTTACAAAAATCTCCTAGTAAACAAACTGTGCAATTCGAGGTGAACTTTCTGAAGCAGTT